>NW_008351624.1:745940-844472 GCF_000622305.1 Nannospalax galili | reverse complement strand
TATGCCTGCATCTTCTAAAAGTGTTTGTGTTAGCTGCTCTACATTGGATTTTTGACTTCCAAATCTCTGAGCTAAATGTACCTTTTTCTTTTAAAGTGCATAGCCTCAAACATTTTGTCACAGCAACACAAAATGGACTAAGATATGTTCCCATTTGATGTTCTTAGAACTATCAAAAAGAAAATTTCCGTTTCATTGGATTTTTTTTTTTTTAGATAATGATGTTTGAACCAGAAACTTAGAATGTCTTTTATGAAAGGACTATATTTTCCTGATTTGCATAGTTTTTACTTGAAACGCCTTATAAATTGGATAAACTTTTTGAGATTAGATATAGTTATCAATTTAACGAGTAATTTTTTCTCTCTTGGCCTGTGAATCTGGTAGGGGCTCATGTGGTCTATGTGTTTTTGTGAATTTTTATTACAAGGACTCTTGGTGGATGTCCATAGGGCTCCTGAGGGCCCTGCAGCAATATCTGGTAGACCATGGAATAAGAAAATAGGCCCTCATTTTTCTTTCATCACAAGTTTGAAAGACTCCTTCTTACCATTAATAAGCAATGATGGCTCTCTCCTTCTAAATCTCTGCCTGATCTTTCTTCACTGCAACACAAAACTCAGGAAGATTTATTTTAATTCTATTTTCTGCCCTGCTGAAAGCTTTTTCTTAGGCTGGATATTGGAAAAACATCAAACATAACATAACTTAGTATTGTAGAAGCTGTACAGTACCTTGATACTTAAGTGAGCTATCTGCTGGTATTTGAAAATTCCACTGTGTGAGTTTTTCCAAGTATCTTTTCTCCCTTTCTACATACTCAGGAAACTAAAAACAAATCTGTAGTCATGATGATAATCTTGCAAGTGGAATCTGTTCAGTGTTGGCTCCAATGAAAAGCCTCCCTTTGGTTTCTTTAAAAATTATTAGCATAGCTTTAATTATGTTGAGGTATGTTCCCTCCAGACCAATTCCTTCTAGGACTTTTAACATGAATGTATGTTGGATTTTGTCAAAGGCCTTTTCTGCACCTATTGAGATGACCATGTGGTTTTGTCTTTAGGTCCATTTATATGTTTTATTACATTTATTGACTTATGTATATTGAACCATCCCTGCATCTCTGGAATAAAGCTGACTTGATCATGACTTGATATTATTGATGTGTGTCTGTATGTAGATTTGCAAATATTTTGTTGAGTATCTCTGCCTCTGTCTTCATTAAGGATATGAGTCTATAGTTTTCTTTTTGTTGTTGTTGTTGTATTTTTACCTGGTTTTAATATTAGAATGATACCGACTTCATACAAGGAGTTTGGGAATTCTTCCTCTGTTTCTATCTTTTTGAATAATTTAAGGAGTATTGGTTGTAGATCTTCTTTGAATGCCTAGTAGAATTCTAGAATTCTGCTGTAAATCCACCTGGGCCTGGATGTTTTTTAGTCCAGGATTTTGTATTACTGTTTCAGTTTCCTTACTTGTTATGGGTCTGTTTAGGCTATTGATCTCTTTTTGGTTTAACTTTGGTGGTGTTCATGATTTTAGAAATTTATTCATTTCTTTTAGATTTTCAAATTTAATGGGGCATTGATCTTTAAAAGTATTCCCTTACAGTGCTCTGGATCTTTTTGGTGTCTGATGTGATGTTTCCTCTTTGTCTCTTATTTTGATGATTTGGATTTGCTCTTTCTTTTGGTTAACTGGGCTAAGGGTCTGTCTATCTTGTTTAACCTTTGAAATAATTAATTAGTCCTCAGATTAATTGATTTTTTATATTGTTTTCTTTGTTTCTATTTTATTAATTTCTGCTCTGATTTTTGATATTTATTCTCATCTACTAGGTTTGGGGTTGGTTTGTTCTTGCCTTTCCAGAGGCTTGAATTGTATTGTTCATTTACATGTGGTCTTTTTCATTTTTTAAATGTAGGCACTAAGAGCTATAAACTTCCCTCTTAGAACTGCTTTTGAAGTATCTCTGAGATTTTGTTGTGTTGTATTTTCATTTTCATTTTGTTCCAGGAATCTTTTATTTCTTTCCTAATTTCTTCTTTATCCCATTCATCATTCAGGACTGTGTTGTTTGATTTCCATGAGTTCATGTAGTTATTAGAGCTTCTTTTGCCATTGCTTATAAGCTATATTGCACTGCAGCATGGGATTATATAAAATTTTTTGGATTCGTTGAGATTTTTTTTTGCATTTCCCAGAATGTTGTCAGTTTTAGGAAAACTTGAATGGGCTGTTGAGTAGAAAGTGCTTGGGTGGAATATTCTGTATACGTCTGTTAGGTCCATTTCATGTAAAATGTCATGTTTATTCTTTGTCCACTTGACCTGTCTATTGAAGATAATGGAGTATTAAAGTCACCTACTATTATTGACTTGAGGTTAATCTCTGTTTTATAGTCCTGGACTACTATTTTTATGAAATTGGGTACTCCAGAATTTCATGCATACATGTTCATGATTGTAATATGTTCTTGGTCAAGTGCTCCTTTGATTAGAGTGCAGTAACCCTCTTTATTTCTTTTGATTAGTTTTAATTTGAAGTCTATTTTGTCAGCTATTAGAATTGCAACACCTGCTTGCCTCTTAGAGCCATTTGCTTGAGATATATTTTCCCATCCTTTCACCCCAAGGTAGTATCTACCCTTGAAGGTGAGATGAGTCTTTTGAAGACAACAAAAAGATGGATTTTCTTTCTTGACCCATTACACTAGCCTGTGTCTTTTGACAGGGGAGTTGAGGCCATTGATATTTATTGTTATTATTGAAAGATGTGCATTGGATTCAGTCATTTTAAATTCTTTGTGTTTGTAGCCCTATTTTGTGTTTCTGCTATTATACCTTTCTTTGTTTTCTTTCTGTGGCCTCTTGGGTGCACTCATTCCTTTCTTTAGTCCTTTGTATTGCTTCAAGCATTCTCGGTAGTGCTGGTTGGAAGACACCTTTCAGCCTATTTGTGTCATGGAAAATTTTCTGTTACCCTTCAACAATGGTGGATAGTTTTGCTGGATAAAGTATTTGTGGCTGGCATCTATGGTCATTTAGAACTGGGAATACTTTGATTCAGGCTCTTCTGGCTTTCATAGTTTGCACTGAAATGCCAGCTGCAAGGGAGAGACTCTAGATAGGCTGACTAAACCCTGGTAGATGAACATGCACTGAGGGACATCTTGGGACACTAACTTTATGTAATAGGCCTTAATACCAATGACAGAATATATGAACTCCAGTGAGGGGGTATGTGAAGGTGCCAAAGGGGAAGGGAGTATAAAGATGATTTTATGTATGAAGTAAACAAAAATTCAATAAAAAAGAAAAGTCACCTGCAATTCTGATGTGGTTTTTTTATATGTACCTTGTTTTTCCCTAGCAGCTTTCAGTACCCTCTCTTTGTTCTGTACATTTAATATTTTTACTATTATATGCTGTGGTGAGTTTCTGTTCTGGTCATGTCTAATTGGTGTTCTATGTGCTTCTTGAATCTCTATAGGTATATCTTTCCTTGATTTAGGAAAATTTCCTTCTATGATCCTGTTGAAGATCTGTTCAATGCCATTGGCCTGAGATTCTTCTTTCTGTATGCCTATAATTTGTAGATTTGGTCTTTACATGTTGTCCCATATTTCCTGAACATTCTATTCCTGTGCTTTTTTGAATTTTCCATAGTCAACAAACCCATAGCCAACATCATTCTAAATGGAGAAAAACTGGAAACATTTCCATTGAAATCAGGAACCAGATATGGCTATCCACTACCTCCACTCATTTTCAATGTAATGCACGAAACTCTTACAAGAGCAATAAGAAAAGAGAAGGAAATTAAAGGAGTACTAATTGGAAAAGAGGTCAAATTATCTCTACTTGCAGATGATATGATATTGTACGTAAGAGATCACAAAAATTCCACTAGAAAACTGTTAGACATGATTAATTCTTTCAGTAAAGTGGCAGGTTATAAAATCAACTTATAAAAATCAGTAGGCTTTCTATATACCAATAACAAGTAATCAGAAAAAGCATTCAAGGAAACCCTCCCATTCACAATAGCTTCAAAAAATATTTAGGAATAAACATAACCAAAGATATTGAAGATTTCTACAAAATTTTAAGTATCTAAAAAAAGAGATAGAAGAAGACATTAAGAGATGGAAAGACCTACCATGCTCATGGATTGGTAGAATTAATATTGTGAAAATGAAGCCGGGCATGGAGGCACATGCCTGTAGTCCCAGCACTTAGGAGGCAGAGGCAGGTGGATCTCTGTGAGTTCAAGGCAGCCTGGTCTACATAGTGAGTTCCAGGGCAGGGGGGGCTACAGGGAGAACCTGTCTCAAAAAGACCAAAAAAAAAAAATTGTGAAAATTACATTCTTACCAAAAGCAATTTATAGATTCAATGCAATCCCAATAAAAATACCCATGACATTCTTCACGGAGCTTGAAAAAAATCATCATAAAATTCGTATGGAATCACAAAAGACCCCAGATAGCAAAAACAATCTTGGGCAAAAAGAACAATGCTGGGGGAATTACCATACCAGATCTCAGATTATATTACAGAGCTATAGTCATAAAAACTGCATGGTACTGGCACAACAATAGACATGTAGATGAATGGAACACAGTAGAAGACCCAAACATGAGTACATGCAATTTCATTCACCTGATATTCGACAAAGGTGCCAAGAACGCACAATGGAGGAAAGACAGCATCTTCAGCTGCTCAGGCACTAAGGTCTACAATCAATAAGTGGGACTGCATTAAGCTACAAAGCTTCTGTGCAGCAAATGAAACAACCAAGGAAGGGACGAGGAAACCCACTGAGTGGGAGAAAATCTTCACCAGCTACACATCTGACAGAGGATTAGTATCCAGAATATACAAAGAACTGAAAAAACAAAACAAAACAAAAAATAAATAAACGACCCAATAAAAAAATGGGTGATAGGCCTGAACAGAGTTCTCAAACAAAGAAATAAAAATGGATAAGAAGCACCTTAAAAGTTGCTCTACATCCTTAGTAATTAGAGAAATACAGATAGAAACTACTCTAAGATTCCATCTTACCCCAGTCAGACTGGCTAAGATCAAGGGAACAAAAGACTCCAAATGCTGGAGAGGACGTGGAGAAAGGGGAACGCGCATTCATGCTGGTGGAAATGCAAACTCCTGCAACCATTATTGAAAGCAGTGTGGAGAACTCTAAAAAAACTAAAAATGAACCTAGTATATGATCCAGTTATACCAGTCCTTGGTAGATGACCAAAGGACTTATCCTACTGTAGAGAGACTTGTATATCCATGTTTGTTGCTGTTCACTTCACAATAGCTAAGAAATGGAAACAATCTAAATGTCCCTCAACTGACAAATGGATAATGAAAATGTGGGACTATTCAGCAGTAAGAAAAGATAAAATTATGAAATTTGCAGGTAAATGGATGGAACTAGAGAGTGTTATACTAAGTACCACAAATGCAGATAAACAAGTGACATATGTTCTCCCTCATTTGCAAATTGTATCACCAATCCCTTATATGAGAGTATATAAATTCTGATGTAACACCAGCAGCCAGGAAAATGGAAAGGATACATGATAGTAAAGGAAAAGAAAAAACCTGAAAGGGGAAAGTCAGGAACTGATGTTACCAAGGGGGAGGTGGGGAAAGTGGGAGTGTTGGGCAGAGAGGAGAGGAAGGAGGGACATGCAAGGGGCCATGGTGGGGGCAGGGAGGGAAGCGAGGAGAAGGGGGATGGTGTGAGGTGGATGTTATTGGGAAGAGGTTGGGGATAATGTAGGTGCTGAGACTGGGGAGGGAGGAGGGATGTCAGATGGGAGGCAAAAGATTAGAGCTGAATGAACCTCAGGGGGCTAGGAAACCCAGAGGGAAGTGTGATGACCTTGAATCTTCATGAAAAATGTACATACAGTGCATATGTATACCTGGGAGCTGCTTGGCAAGGAACACAGTGCCAGACAGATGAGATCTCCCTTTGAGGTTGTTGAGGGTGATCCAGGAGACTCCCGAAATAACACAGGGTATTGCCAAACTCTTGACTATCTGCCAGAACTAGTAGATAAGACCCTACTGCTGAAGACAGAATATACTTCAGATGCCCTGCAACTGGAGTTATGGATGATTATTAGCTGCCATGTGGGCCCTGGGAAGCAAACACAGGTCCTTTGCAAGAGCAGCCAGTGCTCTTAGTTGTTGAGCCATTTCTCCAGCCCCATTTGCCTTTTGCTTGATTACATTTTCCTTGAAGATATCCAGAAAATTCCTCTTTTTAATTGTAAAAAAAGTAATCAAAATCTGTACGTCAGTATCTGTAGGAAGTTGGTTCTAGTACTCAAGTGTTCCAGGATCCACTACACTCAAGTTCCTTATATAAAGTAATGTAGTATTTTCATATAGCCTTTTCTTCCAAACTTTCAATAATCTCCAGATTATATATAACACTTGACATAATGCAAATGTGTAAATATACTGAATTGCTTAGGGAGTAACGACAAGAAAAAAAAAAACATTTGTAATGTTCAGTACACAGATAATTATGGCCTAATTAGTACATTTGTGTGTGTGTGTGTGTGTGTGTGTGTGTGTGTGTGTGTGTGTTTGGGCTGAGCATGCATATGTGTGTGCATGGGTGTGTGCATGAACTTGTGTGTAGGTCAGAGGCTGATTTCAGGTGTCCTCCTTGATTGCTCTCCACGTTTTGTATTGGGGCAAGGTCTCTCACTTAAACCCAGGGCTTTCTTATTTCAGCAGTTTTGCATGCCAGTTTTCTGGGGAGTCAAATTTCAGTCTTCACATTTACATGGCAAGTGCTTTATCCCAGAGCCATTTTCCTAGTCCCTATCTAACTATGTCGTTGGCCTGTGGTGGTTAATCCATGGATGTCCAACTATGGATAAGAAGAAAGGACTATGTATTCAAATCTATAGAAATATAAATTTTAGCCTAACATGCTGGTAACTCTAAGTTTGAACTCTAGCATTGCAACAAAATGGGGAAAATAAATCTTAAACCCACAAAAAATTCAAGTGAACATTTTGAACTTTATGAATGTACTAGATAGCTTCAGATGTCAACATGACACACCTGGGTAGAGGGAACCTCAATTGAAGAGTTGCCTCCATTGGACTGGTCTGTGGGCATGCCTGTGGGGCATTTTCTTGATTGTTGAGTGATGTGGGAGGGCCCAGCCACTGTGGGTGGTGCAAATCCCTGGTCACCTGGTCTTGTGTTTTATTTAATAGCAGGCTAAACTCAGGCCAGAGCCACAAGTCAGTAAGCAGCATTTCTCCATGGTCTGTACTCCGTTTGTTTCCTGCCTTAAGCTCTTGCCTTGGTATCCATCTATGATGAACTGTAAGCTGAGAGGGAAATAAACCCTTTTCTTCCCAGTTTTGGTCAATGTTTTTATCACAGCAACAGAAAATAACTAGGACAATGAGTAAAAATATCTTTAAAAATTTTTAAATATTTTAATTTTTTTATATTTAAAAATTATTTTACTATATGTGTATGAGCGTGTTGCCTGCATATATGTAAGTGCGCCTATGTCATGCAGTGCCTGCAGAGGTCAGAAGAGGAAGTCAGATTCCCTAAAACTGGAATTAAGGACAGTTGCTGGCTGCCATGTAGGTGCTGGGAACTGAACCCAGGTCCTCTGCAAGAGAAAATCTTTTTTATTTCAACATGATGTGAAGAACAAAGTGGAAAGATCAACCTTCATAGTCCACCTATTGCTCTGCCTTCTTCTGGAAAGAAGCAACTGTCTTCATCCTGGAGGAGGGGAGTGTGCTTGCGTTTATTATAGGGAGGGAAGATTGAATTAAATGAGATACTGGAAGGGAGTGGAGTGGTCTGAATACTTCTGTCTCCCCCAATTTATATATGGATGCCTAATACCCAGTGTGATGGTACTAGGAGGTAAGTCCTTGAGAAGGTAATAGGTAATGACTGGAGTCCTCACAAATTGGATTAATGCCACTGTAAAATGACGGGAAGGCAGGTATGGGGCTGTAAAAACTATAATCCCTGTACTTGAGAGGTTGAGGCAGGAGGACCGCAAATTTGAGGCCAGACTGGGCTCTATAATGAGACCTGCCTCAAAAAATATGCAAGCAACAACATCCTTATCAACAACAAATAACAATAATAAAGGCATGAAAGAGGCCTGGGAGAGCTTGTTTGTTTGTTCCTCTATGAGAAAGTCCCATCTATGGGAAATGAGTCTTTGACCGATCTCGAATAAGCTGAAGCCGGTCTTGGGCTTCCCAGTTTCCAGAACTATGAATGATCAACTTCTGTTATTATAAATTATTCAGTTTGAGGTATTTGGTTATAGCAGCCCGAATGAGCCAAGATGGAGTTTTCTGGTCATTTTGGTTTTAAATGTTTCAAAGATGGATGGCGAATCATAATTTCAGATGTGGATTGAATGTGAAGCACTGAGTCTAGTAAGTTCTTGTGGAAACCCAAGGATTTGTGGCAGACTTGGGTGTAAGGAAGAAATCTCCATGTCTAATGTTTTTTTTTGTGCCTTTTTTTAGTTATATTTGTGTATGTCTTTTGTCTCTCACAGAGGAAAGTAGATGACTGGTTTGGTGAGACTTTGCTTTAACATCTGGCTTTCACTACAGTTCCCTGTAATTTATTGGCTTTGCTCTCATCTGTCCTCAAAATTAGTGTGTTTTTACTTAACGTTAATGATTTATAGCATTTTGCAACAGAATAAAATATTCTTTCCTTAATCTTTTGCTTGTGTCCGTAATATTGACCTCTTATGCTTTTCCCCCACTCAGTCTCTCTGGACACACACACACACACAAACACACACACACACACACACACACACACACGAGTCCATCTTAATGATGATCTTGATGACTTAGATTAGCTACAATCTTGTCTAGGAAATTTGTATTTACTCCTCTCCTTCTCACCTAATTTCTTCATCATCAACTACTGTTCTTCAGGTCAAGATTAAGAGAACAGTAAACATTTCTCCTTTTCATTCTCAATCTGTTTTGTTTCCAATTGTCATTAACTTACTTTTTCTATCTTAGTTGATGTGCTGATCTCATTCACTTTCTTATTAGGCATTGCCTGATATGAAATATCAGCATGAGATGAGACATGCTATGAGACTGTGAAAGTCTGACATTTGTGCAGTCAGTTTCTGCTTTATACCTTGTAGAATTCTTGGGAACTGAGATGTGAGCAGCTTCTCTGTGACTTCATGGCTGCAGGGCTTTTTTCTCTTGCTGTTAGATTCATTGCACAAGCAGGTGGACATTAGTGACTTGGGAACCCTGTTAGTGATCCTTCCTCTGCCGTCCTGCACTTATGTGCTTCTGGCCATGAACTTCCTATTTTTTTTTTTTTTTTTTTTTTTTTTTTGTAGCGCATTCTCCATGGGTTTTCATTATTTAGAATTCAGACAAGAGACTTGGCTTGGTCTGTGGTAGTCTTTTTCTCCCCCTGTGAATCACATTTTTATGCTTTTACCATTGGTGTCTGCTTTTGAAATCTTATCTCTTCTTTTTCCAGTTGGTTTTCCAGCGAAAGTGATCAAGTTTGTGGTCATATTCATGTTGTAGGGTTGCCAGATTTAGCAAAAATACAGTACACCCAGTTAAATTTGAATTGCAGATAAACAGCTAGTCATTTTTAGTATAGTATATCCCACGTAGTATTTGAGAGAAATATTGATCTCGGGCTATCATCGGTTAGCTAAATTTAATTCTAATTGGGTATTCTGCATTTTATCTGGCAACACTA
Organism: Nannospalax galili; assembly: GCF_000622305.1. Lineage (NCBI taxonomy): Eukaryota > Metazoa > Chordata > Mammalia > Rodentia > Spalacidae > Nannospalax > Nannospalax galili. The sequence goes on along the minus strand of NW_008351624.1, from coordinate 834,678 downwards.
TATTCACCTGACTTTCTGCTTTCAAAGCCTGCCCCTATTGAATTAACACTTTCTTAAAGAAAAACTCAGGAGATCAAGGATCTCAGGAAGAACTCGGGATCAAGGCCATTCAACCATATTGCTCCTTCATGACCACAAGTTGTTGGTGTGGAAGGTTAAAGCTTCTGATGGAAGTGTTTGTTGAATAATTTGCTAGCTCTGTCTAACTCCTGGGCTTCCAGTGTCATGTTCTTTATGTCTGGAGTTGTCCTTTCCTCCAGTCCTCCTCCCTCTCTCTCTCTCTCTCTCTCTCTCTCTCTCTCTCTCTCTCTCGGCCTGGCTCTCTCACAGCATCCTGAGCTTCCTCACTAGAGAACCTGCTCAGCTCATGAATGAATGAATACATATTAGAAGCCTCAGGGTGGGGCTTCATAAATAGTCTCTAATAAAAAAGTTTATCATGGAAAATGAGGAAAACATGCTTGATTCTGGGAGAATACACCAAAATCTGAGGGGAGCAGATGGTTTTTATGAAGAACAAAATGCTTTTCAAGTGTGCTGTTCAGCTTAGACTCTGTGGGCTTCCCGTTAAGGGGTCTCTCAGAAAGTGATGCTAGAAACAACCACCCTGCTAGAACATCTGGGGACATGGTCTGTGTGTCATCTTTCACTCTGTAGAGACTTTGTCTGTGGACTGTGGCCTTTGAACTAAGAGCAGGCCTGGAGGTGTTGATGAGATGGCTTGCAGCTCTGGATTTCATCAATGCAGAGCAGCAGAGGCAAACACAGGCATGGGCTCCCAAACTTCAGAGGCTCAGAAAACTCTTTGAGTTTATCTAAGGGGTCTGGAGTTCTGGCAGAGTAGGTGGTGAAGGCGGCAAGCAAATTCTGCTTGTAATATATACTAACTCTGTTTCTATCCCCTGGTTGGTGTGGCTGGGGAGAGCTTGGCTCTATCCGTATTTGCCAGCCTCTTTGTTTAGAACACTCGTAAATAAAAAGATAGTAGTTAATTCTTCCTCCTGTACACTGTGGGATAGTTTATGGTTTCATAATTAAATAGCAATCTCTGACAGAGTGGAGAATTTTATGAGACAGAGGAGAATCTGATAAACTGGCCTTGTCCTCACTTGGAGCAGAGTTATGACAATATGTTGAATTAACACGTGTTATTAGTTAATAGTTTAGGAGAAGTTGTTTCTTAATTTTAATAGAATAAAACTTTAAAGGTAATTGTCTACACTTTATTAAAGTTTTAATAGCCAGTGACTACACAAAATTAGCAAGCTAGGATACTTCTTTTGGATTTGGAAAAAATGAATTACTTAAAGATAAGTTGTATGATGAATGCATCTGATGCTCTTAGGATGGTATTATTTTCCTCTTTACTGCACCATCAGCATTCATCTCCCCACTGAAACAGTAAATGGAGAAAAACCATGTTGTTTGTTATAAAAAGTTTTAATTTTGGGGGCTGAAGTTGATAGAGAAATTATAAGTGATTAGAATTAGGATTAAGATGCAGTGAGGTGAATTAGTGTCTCTATTTGCTCCCAAATCCATTTGGAAACATAAGTTTACATAGGGCTATGCCACATGAGAAAGGGTTGGACCTCTGACCTTCTCCCTCCCAACAAGGTTGTTTTAGTCTATGCCACATTTTATAGTACCCAGGGAACTTTAGTTCATGGAACCCAGAGAACCTCCTCAGTCAATTAAACCAGAATTTCTGGGGGTGGAGTCCTAGCCTCAGCTTTAAAACTAAAGTTCCCAGGTGATTTAAGTGTCATGCAAACTACTGTCCTGGAATCTGCAAAAGTATTTGCAGATCTGCAAGTACGGCAACAGAAACTAAACTTTATAAAGAAAATCAAAATGACAACAAGACAGAGCCCTGTATGTCTTTCAGAGATGGTTTACCAGAGAGGTTTGGGAGACCCAGTGAGATAGTGACAGTAGGAAGTCCCATGTTTGGTATCTCCTCAACTCTGCCGGTGAGCAACATCCTGACTCTCAGATGCAGCAACAAGGCTTTGTGCAGTTCATACATCCACATCTAAAGAGGGCAACCCACCTTCTTGGTTTTCTCCTTCATCTTAGGAAAGTTTTCTGATGCTTGGTAACTTACTGAATGAGTGTTAATGAGAAACGAAAGAAATGAACCCAAACCAAATCTGGCTCCTAAACATAGACAGGCGTGAGTTTGTGCATACCCAGAGGACACACAGAAGCCTGCCCTGTTCAGCCAGGTTGCCTTGAGGAGAGGGTGAGGAAGTTGGTCTCACACTTGGCATTGTCCACCTGAACATGGAGCCCTTGCTTAGTGGTCCTAACCCCTCCGGGCTGACCATATATTTCAGGAAACTCCTTAAAACATGTACCTCAGAAAAGTAGAAGAGAGTTTGCAATTATATAAATCAGGAAAGTAGGCGAGACAATAAAAGAGAGAGAGAGAGAGAGAGAGAGAGAGAGAGAGAGAGAGAGAGAGGGAGAGAGAGAGAGAATATGAATAAGGAAGTCTTTTGAGACTCAGTTTCTGGGAACTGATTGTGACTAAGTGTAAATTGAAAAAATTCACACTTTGCAGAAGCATGGCCTCCTGGGGGAATCAGATGTGGTCAGGTGTGTTTGTTCAGCATTAGTGGTTGAGGCAGGTGGGAAATAGTGGGAGAGGACGATGAATTGAATTGTAGAGTTCTTTCTTGGGAAGTGTGGAGCTTTGATGTGAAATCCTTGCTTATCCAGTGTTGGTGGCAAATAGCAGAGTGTCATCAGCTACTCCCATGAGGAACTTGTGTCCATTCTCTTTGGAAATCTAGGATAACTAAGGGTAAGAAGTGATTTGCTGGTTTAGAGACTCTTACGAGATTTTATTGACCACAGGAGGAGGGCAAGGTACTGGCTCAAGAATGACTCAGGAATGGAAACTTCCATGAGGAGTTTTGTGTCTCAATAATGTGTCTTCTCCAGTGTCCTCCCAGTCCCACCCACTTAGTCACATTATAAGTCATGCTCTACTAATAAGAGAGGCCACAGGGAGATGCTCTTACTGTTAGTCTTGTCCTAATGATATTTCTGACAGTTGGTTTTCTCCTGCAGCAAAGCAAATCACTCACTGGAAGACCTTGGGCTACTTATATTTTATAAAGAATTGAGTCCTGGGTTCCTTCTTGAGAGTTCTTAAAAATATGTAGGCAAGAAAGTATGTAATGATAGCATTTATCTAAAGCCACTGTTTGGAATGGAAAGAAGAAGAAAAGGAAAGGCAATTTGCAAATGCCTATTCAAGGCCATTCCACACTGAGAGAAAATTTCATTTATTTCATATAAAGGAATATTTAGACATTTTTCTTAAGGCTATTTTCATTAATTATTAGACTTCCTTTTAATTAATAACTCAACTGCAGAAGCTTGGGACTCTCTTCAGTGTTACAGTCACTGCAACAAATTTCTGTAGACTTGCTGTAGGAACTTTTTGTGATTCCCCATTTATTTCATAGATATAATGACAGAATGACATTGAAGGTTTTGGGGTGAGGTTTCAGCCTTGAGAAACACCTCAGGGGAATGTGATGGAATCTTGTTCATTCTGTTCTAATTGGTTATTCCATAAGACCTGGGAGTGAGTCTGCAGCAAGATCACTGATACTTGGTTACTGTTATCAGTAGACATTGCGGTTGTTACTTACCAGCTTGTGAAGTCCATTTTGTTGGGTTTCCTGATGCTATACAGGAAACATGTAGTAGGAGAAAAGTTTATAATATATAACAAGATGAATAGTAAAGAACATAAGTGGTGATATGTGCACGCCTTCAGTCTTGGCAGGGTGAGTCAATCCTCACCATCTCAGCTCTCAGCTAGCCTGGATCTCTGGGATTCTTCCCCACCACAGACTTACAGTCCTGAACTCTTCCCCTGAGCTCTCCCTGTTCCCTGCCATCTGAGCTCTGTGTGCCCCAGACCTGAGAACTCCCACCCTAGTTACCAGTCAATCTGTTTACCTAGTGGCCTGTTCACTTCCCATTCTGTTGATCCAGGGACCTGTGTAGTCAATCCTGGAATCTCTACTCAAAGATGTACCTAGCTCTGACTGGACTGAGACCACTTTCTTTCACCCCAATTGTACAGCAACATAAAGTGAACCCCAAATTGAATATCAAACACTACTGAGCTTGACCGTAAGTTGACACCTTGGAGAAACAACAAAGATACAAATGTTCAACAAGGATGAGATCATTTACCCATACCAAGAAACACTACCTACAAGTTCATCTCCCCAGATCTCAGTGAAAAAGAGAAAACAACATGAATAACCAAGATAATATGGCAACTACAGAAATTAACAACTTTATTGTAATGTCTCCCAAGAATTGACAGCCAAGTGGATGCATAAGACAATGATTTCAAAATAGTAATTATAAATATATTCAAGGGACCAAAAAGAGATATGAGTAAAAAACAGAACGAAGACCATAAAAACACAAACAGTTGAGTGAAATAACTAAAAATTCAAGAATATAAAACAGGAAGAATCTTTGAAGGAAAGCCAAACTGAAATAAAACTTGAAATGAAAAATAACTAAAAAAATTCAAAAGATAAAACTAGCATTCCTAAACAGACTGAATATCTGAAGAAAAACCAATCTGAAACAAAAATTTAAATAAAAAGCAGGAACTCAAAAATCTTAGAGAGGAAAAATGAAAAAAAGAAGTGGAGGAAATAGAGCAAAGAATATTAGTCCATCAAGACATGCTTGGAAATGGATCACTTAATCAAAGAAAATTTCAATTTTCAAATGTCAGGAATGGACTATACAAGACCTCTGGAACACTGTAAAAAGACCAAACCTATGAATCAGAGGCATAGACAAAGGAGAAGAAATCCAGGCCAAAGTACAGAAAATATTTTTAATAAAATCATAGAAGAAAATTTACTAAACCTAGGGAAAGAGATACCTATCAAGGTACAAGAGGCAAACCAATACCAAAGAGATTGAACAAAAAAAAAAAAGAAACTCCCCACATTACATAATAGTCAAAACTCTAAAGGTACAGAACAAAGAAAAGATACTGAAAGCTGTGAGAAAGATCAAGTCATATAAAGACAGGCCCATCAGAATAACAGGTGACTTTTCAGTGGAAACTGTGAAAGGGCATGGACCAATGTCATACAAGTCACGAAAGAACACAAATTGCAGCCCTGGATATTATACCCAGCAAAACTCTCCATGGTAATTGAAGGAGAAAGAAAAACTTTCCATAATCCGAATAGATTTAAGGAATATATCTTCATTATCTAGTTCTACAGCGAATACTCAGTTGAATACTTTTGTCAGAAGAGAAGATTAAACACTCTCAAGAGGGCCCATAAACAAATAAATTATTCCAAAAGAGTCAACCAAAAGGAGTCTAATAAAATAGCACTATGGCACTAACATAACAGGAATTAATAAACACTGGTCAATAATAATCCTCAGTGTTAATGGTATCAACTACCCAGTAAAAAGACACAGACCAACTGATTGGATTAGAAAACAGACTCCATCAATTTTCTGCCTCCAAGAAATGCATCTCATCAACAATAACTGATGATACCTTAGGGTAAAAGGATGGAAAAAGGTATTCCAAGCAAATGAAACCAAGAAACAAGTAGGCATAGCTATTCTAATACCTGACAAAACAGACTTCAAACTGAAACTGGTCAGAAGAAACAGGGAATGTCACTTCATACTCAGTAAAGGAAAAAATACAAAAGGAAGATATCACAATCCTAACATATATGCACCACACATGGGCACCAAATTTCATAAAAGAAACTTCATTATCTCTAAAATCTCACATTGGTTCTAGCACAGTGACATTGGGTGATTTCAATACAGTGCTATCACTAATAGATAGGTCAACCAGATTAAAAAAAACCCTGGGATTAAATGATACCATTAATCAAATGGACTTTACAGTTATCTACAGAATATTTCACCCACACACCAAAGAATATATTTTCTTTTCAGAAACCCATGGAACTTTCTCCAAAACTGACCACATAATTTAACACAAAACAAGCCTTCACAAATTTATGAAAATTGAAGCTTTTGTCTTTCTAACTGGGTTGCTATCTTGAGGACTGTGGTTATGTTTTAGGTTTGTATTCCTTTACCACACATCACATACTTAATTCCTGCTTGTAGAGGGAAACAATACTGCTGGCCTACTCATTCTTTTCAGTATTAAAAAGAAGCACAGAAAATTTATGCTTTTGTTCTACATTGGAAAAATGACTCAGATTTACTAGATGTCTTATTATGGTCCCATAACTTTCTGAGTATAGAGTACTTATCATACATAGGAGAGTTAAAATGAGTAGGATAATGAGTAGAAAGGTGAGTCTTGAGGAGAACATCAAAATTCAATCACTAAAGAGTGCCACCCAGAAGCACATCTATTCTTTTCAAAGCAACTTGAAAGTGGAGAGTTTAAAGACTGCATACAGGGGCTGGACAGATGGCTCAGTGGTGTACTGTTCTTGCAGAAGATCTGAGAGAGTATACTGTTCTTGCAAAGGATCTGTGTTCAGTGCCCAGAACCCATGTTGTGTGACTTATCATGACCTGTAATTCCAGCTCCAGGGCATTTGATACCCTTGTCTGGCTTCCAAGGACACTTGTACTCACATGCTCATGCCTACTCCCTCATTCCTGCCACATGCATAACATAAATAAAAATTTAAGAACTCTTAAAAAAAGATTGCATATGATGTGACTCTAAATTTATGAGAGCAGGGATTACATCTTTCAAAAATTTTAAGCAAATTCCTGGATTACCTTCCCAAACCAGATTAACCACCCACCTTACCATAGATCACTAAGTCCTCACCCAGGTGGTCCCTTCACGGCCAAATTCCCAGTCCCAGGATCAGGCAGACAAACCTGCTCAGCCAGGATTCTGGTAAATTGGATCAAGCTCACTGCCTCCCTCCCCTATTTCTCTCATCAGCCTTCACCCTGTCCCCTGCTGGCCCCTCTTATAGGTGAACCCCACCCCCACCCCATCACCTGCCTTCCTTTCTCACAGGCAGGCCTAGCCATGGCTCCAACTCAGTCTCCACAGGAGGACTAGCTACTCCATTCCTCTCATCACTGTTCCTCCCTGCAGGCCTTTATCACAGGCTGGCTCTTACTCCTTAACTCCAAATCTCTGGACTACCTTCCCAAACCAGATTAACCACCCACTGTACCATAGATATCTAAATTCTCATCCAGGTGGCCCCCTCACGGCCAAATTCCCAGCCTTGGGATCAGGCAGACAGACCTGCTCGGTCGGGACTCTGAACCAAGATTAAAATAAACAAAAGCAGAGTAGAAGTTCCTGTTGAACACATAAATGACAAAGAATATCCATATGCCCAGGTGGCAATGCAAAAATACAGACAGTATGAAAAACCAGGAAAATATGTCCCCAACAAAACCCATGAGTTCTACAGAAGTGCAGAACATTGAGAACCATCTTGTAGAACCCCAGAACACAGAATTAAAAAAAAAGTAATAAACATGATCAAAGAATTACAAGAAAACACAACTCAAAGAACTCAAAGAGGAAAGGCATAACCTTTTGATGGAAGCTCAAGAATATACAAATATTCGGCTTAATGAAATATCAAAAACAATTCATAACTTGAAAAGTGAATTCACTAAAAAGATAGAAATAGTGAAGAAAACCCAAATGGAAATGAACATGGGACTGAAAGACTCAATAAAGCAAGTAGAAACAATAGGAGAAAGTCTCACAGGCAGAATGAATGAAATGGAAAACAGAATATCAAGACTGGAAGATAAAGTTGAAGATCTGGACTCCTTAAGCAAAGACTACTCAAAATTCAAAAAACAAAACACAGGAATGGGATACTCAGGAAATGTGGAACAGCATCAAATGACCAAATCTACATATTATAGGCATACAGGAAGGAGAAGAAGATCAAACCAATGGCATTGAACAGATCTTCAATAAGATTATAGAAGAAAACATCTATAAATTAGGGAAAGATATACCTATAGAGATTCAAGAAGCACAGAGAACACCATTAAGACATGATCAGAACAGAACATCCCCATGGCATATCATAGTGAAAACATTAAATGTCCAGAAGAAAGAGAGGGTACTGAAAGCTGCTGTAGAATAACAACAAGTTACATATAAAGGAAAACCCATCAGAATTACAGCTGACTTTTCAATGCAAACTATGAAAGCCAGAAGAGCCTGGAACAAAGTATTCCCAGTTCTAAACAACCATGAATGCCAACCCCAAATACTTTATCCAGAAAAACTATCTATCAAGGTCGAAGGGGAACAGAAATTTTTCCATGTCACAAATAGGCTAAAAGAATTCATGTCTTCAAAACAAGCATTACAGAGACTACTTGAAGCAATACAAAGGACAGAAGAAAGGAATGAATATGCCCAAAATGCTACAGAAAGAAAATAAAGAAAGGTATAACAACAGAAACACAAAATAGGGCCACAAACACAAAGAAATTAAAATGACAGTACACAATCTGCACCTTTCAACAATAACACTAAATATCAATGGCCTCAACTCCCCTGTCAAAAGACACAGGCTGGTGCAATGGATCAAGAAAGAAAGCCCATCTTTTTGTTGTCTTCAAGAAACTCATCTCACTTCCAAGGATAAGAAGTATCTTAGAGTGAAAGGATGGAAAAAAATATTCCAAGAAAATGGCCCTAAGAAGCAAGCAGGTGTTGCAATTTTAATATCCGACAAAATAGACTTCAATTTAAAACTCATCAGAAGAGATAAGGAAGGTTACTTCATTCTAATCAAAAGAACAATTAGCCAAGAAGATATTACAATCATGAACATTTATACACCAAATTCTGGAGCACCTAATTTCATAAAATTAGTAGTCCAGGACCATAAAACAGAGATTGGCACCAACTCAGTGCTAGTGGCTGATTTTAATACCCCAGTTTCTTCAATAGAAAGCTCAACTGGACAAGACTAAACAGAGAGACATCTGAATTAAATGACATACTATATGCAATGGACCTAACAGATATATACAGAATATTCTAGCCAATCACCAAAGAATACACTTTCTACTCAGCAGCTCATGCAAGTTACTCTAAAATTGACCACATTCTGGAGCACAAAACAAATCTCAACAAGTACAAAAAAATTGAAATAATTCCATGTCTTCTATCAGACCACAGTGCAATAAAGCTTATAATCTATAGCAAAAGAAGCTCTAATAAATACATGAACTCATGGAGATTAAACAACACACTCTTGAATCATGAATGGATCAAAGAAGAAATCAAGAAAGAAAAATAAAAGTATTCCTGGAACAAAATGAAAATGAGAACACAACAGAACAAAACCTCTGGGACACCCTAAAAGCAGTCCTAAGAGATAAGTTTATAGCTCTTAGCACCTACATTAAAAAAAAATCAGAAAGAACAAATGTAAACAACTTGACAATACAACTCAAGACTCTGGAAAGGCTAGAACAAACCAACTCCAAACCTAGTAAATGAGAAGACAAAACTCAGAGTAGAAATTAATGAAATAGAAAAAAAGAAAGTAATACAAAAATAAGACCCCGACCGCTAGCCCAATTAACCAAAAAAAAGAAAAAGCAAACCCAAATTAACAAAATCAGAGATGAAAAGGGAAACATCAACAGACACCAAAAAACATTCAAAATATTGTAAGGGAACACTTTAAAAAATATACACCATTACATTTGAAAACCTAAAAGAAATGAATGAATTCCTAAAACTATTGCCACCACCAAAGTTAAACCAAGAGGAGATCAACAGCCTAAACAAACCTATAACAAATAAGGAAATGGAAACAATAATACAAAAACTCCCAACTAAAAAAAGTCCAGGCCCAGATGGATTCACACCAGAATTCTACCAGACATTCTAAGAAAATCTACAACCAATACTGCTTAAATTTCTATCAAAAAGATAAAAACAGAGGGAGAATTCCCAAATTCCTTCTATGACACCAGTATCATTCTATGAAGCCAGCATCACTCTAATACCAAAGCCAGATAAAGATATAACCAAAAAAGATAACTACAGACCCACATCCTTAATGAACATAGATGCAAAAATTCTCAATAAAATACTTGCAAACCACATACAGACACACATCAAAAAGATCATCCACCATGATCAAGTTGGCCTTATTCCAGAGATGCAGGGATGGCTCAATGTTTGTAAGTAAATAATTATAAAAAAACATATAAATGGACTTAAAGAAAAAAACCACATGGTCATCTCAATAGATGCAGAAAAGGCATTTGACAAAATCCAATATACATCCATGTTAAAAGTCCTAAAAGGAATTGGTATGGAGGGAACATACTTCAACATAGTTAAAGCTATATACAAGAAACCCATATCCAACATCATCTTAAATGGAGAAAAACTGGAAACATTCCCATTAAAATCAGGAACTAGACAGGGGTGTCCACTATCTCCACTCCTTTTCAATATAGTGCTTGAAACCCTTGCCAGAGCAATAAGACAAGAGAAGGAAATTAAAGGAGTACCAATTGGAAAAGAAGAGGTCAAACTATCCCTATTTGCAGATGATATGATATTATATGTACGAGCATTCCAAAAAATCCACTAGAAAACTGTTAGAATTGATTAATGCTTTCAGTAAAGTGGCAGGATACAAAATCAACTTACAAAAATCAGTAGCCTTTCTATACACCAATAACAAGCAATCAGAAAAAACACTACAGGAAACCCTTCCATTCTCAATAGCCTCAAAAACAATAAAATATTTAGGAATAAACCTAACCAAAAACATTAAAGATCTCTACAATGAAAAATCCAAAACTCTAAAGAAAGAGATAGAGAAAGACACTAGGAGATGGAAAGACCTACCATGCTCATGGATTAGTAAAATCAATACTGTGAAAATGACCATCTTACCAAAAGCAATTTATAAATTTAATGCAATACTAATCAAAATACTCATGACATTCTTCACAGAGCTTGACAAAATCATCTTAAAATTCATAGGAATCACAAAAGATCTAGGATAGCCAAAACAATCTTGGGCAAAAAGAACAACGTTGGGGTGATCACCATACCAGATCTCAGATTATATTACAGAGCTATAGCCATAAAAACAACATGGTACTGGCACAAAAATGGACATGTAGATTTATGAAACAAAATAGAAGACCCAAACATGAGTTCATATAATTTCAACCACCTGATATTTGATAAAGGTGCTAAGAACACACAATGGGGGAAAGACAGCATCTTCAACAAGTGGTGCTGGCAAAACTGGATCTCCACCTGCAGAAAAATGAAACTTGATCTTTATCTTTCACCCTTCACAAAAGTCAACTCCAAATGGATCAAGGACCTCAGTATAAAACCTGAAACTTGGAAATTTCTAGATGAGAACATATGCAGTACCCTCCAAGATATAGGCATAGGAAAGTACTTTCTAAACACCAAATACTCAGGCACTAAGGTCAACAATTGATAAATGGGACCTCAATAAATCACAAAGTTTCTGTACAGGAAAAGAAATAACTAAGGAAGGGAAGAGGAAACCCACTGAGTGGAAGAAAATCTTCACCAGATACATATCCAACAGAGGATTGATATCCAGAATGCAAACAAAAAGAAAGAAATAAGAAAATAAATGACTCAATAAAAAGATGGGTGATAGACCTAAACAGAGAGTTCTCAAGTGAAGAAATAAAAATGGCTAAGAAGCACCTTAAAACGTGCTCAATATCCTTAGTAATTAGAGATATGCAGATGAAAACCACTTTAAGATTTCATCTTACTCCAGTCAGACTGGCTAAGATCAAGAGAACAAAACACACCAAATGCTGGAGAGGATGTGGAGAAAGAGGAATGCTCCTTCACTGCTGGCAGGAATACAAATTTGAGCAACCACTATGGAAAACAGTCTGGAGAACCCTCAAAATCACTAAAAATGAACTTACCATATGATCCAGTGATACCACTCCTTGGCATATACCCAAAGGACTCATTATACTGTAGAGATACCTGTACATCCATGTTTGTTGCTTCTTTCTTCACAATAGCTAAGAAATGGAAGCAACCTAAATGTCCCTCAACTGACGAATCGTTAATGAAAATGTGGTACATCTGCTCAGTGGAGTTCTACTCAGCAGTTAGAAAAGATGAAATGATGAAATTTGCAGATACATGGATGGAACTAGAGAATGTTTTACTAAGTCAAGTAACACAAATGCAGAAAAGCAAGCAAACTATGTTTTCACTCATTTGTGGATTATAGCACGAGTCCCTTATACGTGAGTATACAAATTCTGAAGTAACACCAGGAATCAGGTAAAGGCAAAGGATATATGAAGGTAAAGGAAAAGAAACAACCTGAGAGGGTGGTTTCTGACCTCCATCGGTGTAGTGGCTCTAATCTCAGCACACCATTAGAGAGTGCTGAGTTCTGGCCTCCCTCTGTTCTCTCTCTCTCTCTCTCTTTCTCTCTCTCTCAGAGCCAGAGAACTCAGGGGACTGCCGGAGAGCCCCTGGATCCTGCCTCCACGTGGTGGTGAGCCTCCCCTAATTGTGCCATACCCATCCCCTTACCTGGGATTTCATGAGGCCCCTCTCAAGGCCCCAGGGCAGATCTGGCTTTGGTAGGCTAGGGCTGAGATTCTAGCAGACTGTGTGAGAGGGTGGGTTCCAACCTCCATTAGTGTAGTGGCTCTGATCTCAGCAGACCACCAGAGAGTGTGACAAGTTCTGGCCTGATCCTGGCCTCCCTCTGGCAGAGGGCCTGAGAACACAGGGGACTTCCTGAGAGCCCCTGTATTCTGCCTCCGCATAGTGGTGAGCTTCCCCTAATTGTGCCATACCCATCTCCCAACCTGGGATTTTGGGAGGCCCCTCCCAAGGTCCCAGGGGAGATCTGGCTTTGGTAGGCAAAGGCTGAGATCCAAGCAGACAACCTGAGAGGGTGGACTGCCTGAGAATGTGCAGATCCTGCCTCCATGTGATGAAGGGAGCCTGAGTGTACCTGACTGGAACTTGAATTGGGCTTCTGTGGCTACTCCTGCATAGCTGATCTGAAGCCATCAGTTGCCTCCAAATTAAACCTGGGAGAACCTGAACTCTGTACCAACCAGCTTTGCATAACCAATAAAGAAAGGATCTAGGCACCTGGATAACACAAACAGAAGCATACTTGAACTTAATTCTCATATCAAAATCATAAACAACAAAAGAAATTCATATGCCAAAATCACAACAAAAGAATAGTAAAATAGAAAGCCAAAACACTATGTCCCCACCAAACTCCACCAATCCTGTAGAAGAGTTCTATAAGGAGAATACCCTAGAGATAAGCCAGGACACTGAATTTAAAAGAACAATCATAAACATGATCAAGAATTCAACGAATTTAAAGAACACACGAACAAACAAATCAAAGAACTAAAAGAAGATGGGGATAAACTGCTGAATGAATTCACAAAAGAGATAGAAACATTGAAGAAAAGTCAGGCAGAAATGAAGAAGGAAGTGAAAAACTCAATAACCCAACTTGAAACAACAGGGGAAAGCCTCACCGCTAGAATGAATGAAATGGAAAACAGAATAGCAACACTGGAGGATAGAGTTGAAGAATTAGATCACTCAAGCAAAGATTATGGAAAATTTAAAAAAACACGGGGGTGGAATATGCAAGAGATGTGGGACAACATGAAAAGACCAAATTTACGGATCATAGGACCAGAGGAAGGAGAAGAATTTCAGGTTAATGGTGTTGACCAGATCCTAAACAGGATTGTAGAAGAGAATTTCCTGAAATTAAAGAAAGACACCCCATACAAATACAGGAAGTACATAGAACACCAAATAGGATAAGAAAAGAAACTCCCCATGACATATCATAATAAAAACACGAAATGTACAGAACAAAGAGAGAATACCGAAAGAAGCAAATGAAAAACAAAAAGTCACATACAAAGGAAAGCCCATCAGAATTACAGGTGACTTATCCATGCAAACTATGGACCAAGGCATTTCCAGTTCTACATGACAATAGATGTCAGCCCAGAATACTTTACCCAGCAAAAGGTTTATTATAGTTGAAGGGGAAAGAAAAATCTTCCATGACATGAAAAGCCTGAAAGAATACATGTCCACAAAAGCAGCCCTTGAAAGAATGCTTGAAGCAATACAGAGAGCAGAGAGAGAAACAACTATACCCCAGGGGCAATGAAAGAAAATAAATAAAGGTATAATTGAGGAAACACAAAACTAGATGGAGAACACAAACAGCAATCAAAATGATGGCAACCAATACATATCTTTAAATAATGACCTTGAATATCAATGGACTGAACTCCTCAATCAAAAGACACAGGCTAAATGAATGGATTAAGAAACAAAATCTATCTCTTTACTGTCTCCAAGAAACCCATCTCACCTTTAAGGACAGGCACTACCTTAAGGTAAAAGGATGGAAATGAATATTCCAAGAAAATGGCACTAAGAAAAAAGCAGGGATTGCAATTCTAATATCTGACAAAATAGATTTCAAAGTAAAACTAATCAGAAGAGATATGGAGGGTGACTTCATTCTGATCGAAGGAACAGTTAACCAAGAAGATATTACAATCCTTAACATATATGCACCAAACCATAGTGCACCCAAATTCATAAAAACAACATTACAGGACTTTAAGACACAGATTAACCCCAAGTCGGTAATAGTAAGGGACTTCAATGCCCCACTGTCTCTATTAGACAGGTCAACTGGGCAAACAATTAACAGAGAGATGTATGAATTAAATGATATGATACATCAAATGGACCTAATAGACATCTTTTGAATATTCCACCCAAGCACCAAAGAATACACATCCTATTCAGCACTCCATGGAACTTTTTCAAAAATTGATCACTTACTGGGCCACAAAAAAAATCTCAACAAGTACAAAAAAAAATGGAAATAATCCTATGCATCCAGTCAGATCACAATGCAATAAAAAATCAACACTGGAAAAAGCCCTATTCACTACATGAACTCGTGGCAATTGAACAACACAGTGTTAAGCAATGAGTGAATCAAAGGAGGAATTAAGAAAGAAATAAAAGAATTCCTGGAATTCAATGAAAAGGACAGTACAACACAACACACAGCATCTGTGGATATAAAAGCAATGAATTCATGTAAGTTCTTTGTGTGTGGAGTCCAGTATTGTTATGCCGAACAGCTCCACACCCCATTAGAGCATCTCTGATCTGCAGTCTTCATGCTGGTCTCCCACTACTCATTGTCTCTGATTGAAATGCTATGTAAGAACATGCTTATTTAAAGATCATTTCCTACAAAGTATTAAGTTTCTCTTTGAATCTTCAAAAAGGAAGAAAAAGTCTTTTTAAAAACAATGAATTAATAAAGCCTATATAAGATAGACCCTTAGCCCAGTTAATCAAAAGAAAGAAAGAGCAAATCAAAATCAACAAAATCAGAGATGAAAGGGGAAATATAACAACAGACACCTAAAAGATCCAGACCATTATAAAGGAATACTTTAAAAACCTATATGCTACTAAATCTGAAAGTTTAAAAGAAATGGATGGATATCTGAAATCATGGGAACCTCCAAAGTTAAACCAAGAAGAGATCAACAGTTTAAACAGACCTATAACATATAAGGAAATTGAAACAGTAATACAAAACCTCCCAACTAAATAATGCCCAGGCCCAGACGGGTTTACAGCAGAATTCTACCAGACATTTAAAGAAGACCTCCAACCAATACTACTTAAATTATTCAAAAAGATAGAAACAGAGGGAGAACTCCCAAATTCCTTCTATGAAGCCAGCATCACTCTAATACCCTAACTGGGTAAAGACACAACCAAAAAGGAAAACTATAGACCCGTGTCCTTAATGAACATAGATGCAAAAATTCTCAACAAAATACTTGAAAACTGCATACAGACACACATCAGAAAGATCATTCACCATGATCACATAGGCTTTATCCCAGAGATGCAGCGATGGTTCAATATACGCAAGTCAACAAACACTATGAATCAAAAAATGGACTCAAAGACAAAAACCATGTCATTACCTCAATAGTTGCAGAAAAGGCTTTTGACAAAATTCAGCATGCAATTATGTTCAAAGTCCTAGAGGTAATTGGACTGGTAAGAACATACCTCAACATAATTAAAGCTTTATACAGCAAACCCACAGCCAACATCACTCTAAATAGAAAAAAACTGGAAGTATTCTCATTAAAATCAGGAACCAGACATGGATTTCCACTATCTCCACTCCTTTTCAACACAGAGCTTGAAAGTTTTGCTAGAGCAATAAGACAGGAGAAGGAAATTAAAGGAGTACTAATTGGAAAAGAAGAGGTCAAATTATCACTTTCTGCAGATGATAAGATACTATACCTAAGTGATCCCCAAAGTCCCACCAGAAACATACCAGAACTGATCAATACTTTCAGTGTAGTGGCAGGTTATAAAACCAATCTACAAAAATCAGTAACCTTTCTATATACCAATAACAAGCAATTAGAGAGAGAATACAGGGAAACTCTCCCACTCACAATTACTGCAAAAAAATATCTTGGAATAAATCTGACCAAAGATACCAAGGACTGCTATAACGAAAAATTTAAATCATTAAAGAAAGAGATTGAGGAAGACGCCAGGAGATGGATCCTCATGGATTGGAAGAATTAATATTGTGAAAATTACCATTCTACCAAAAGAAATATATAGATTCAATGCTGTCCCAATCAAAATCCCCATGTCATAGTTCACAAAATTAGAAAAAAAATCCTTAAATTTGTATGGAAGCACCAAAGACCCAGATATCCAAAGCAACCCTGAGAACAAAAAATAAAGCTAGGGGGATTACTATACCAAATCTCAAAGTATACTACAGAGCTATAATCTTAAAAAATAGCATGGTACTGTGCAAAAGTAGACAAATAGATCAGTGGAACATCATTGATGATCCAAACCTGAGTACACACAATTTCAGCCACCAGATATTTGACAAAGGTGCCAAGAACACCCAATGGAGGAAAGACAGTATCTTCAACAAATGGTGCTGGTAAAACTGGGTCTCCACTTGTAGAAGAATGAAATTACATCCTTATCTTTCACCTTGCACAAAAGTCAACTCCAAATGGATCAAAGACCTCAATGAGAAACTGGAAACCCTGAAATTATTAGAAGAAAATACTGGCAGTAACTTACAGGATATACGTGTAGGAAAGGATTTCCTAAATCAGCCAGCAGTTGCTCAAGAATTAAGGTCAGCAATCAACAAGTGGGACCTCATTAAACTAAAAGTCTTCTGTACAGCAAAAGAAACCATCAAAAAAGTGAAGAGAAAACCCACAGAATGGGAAAAAATCTTCACCAGTGACACATCTGACAGGAGTTTAACATACAGAATATATAAAGAACTCAAAAAAGAATCTAGAAACCAAATGGCCCAATTAAAAGATGGGCTAAAGATCTAAACAAGAGTGCTCAAATGAAGAAAAAAAGATGGCTAAGAAAAAGAAAGAAACATCTGAAAAAGTGTTCAACATCGTTACTAATTAGGGAAATGCAAATTAAAACCACCCTAAGGTATCACCTTATCCCAATAAGACTGGCTAGGATCAAGAAAACAAATGATGCCAAATGCTGGCTAGGATGTGGAGAAAGGGGAACGCTCATTCAGGGCTGGTGGGATTGCACCTTCATGTAACCTCTTTGGAAAACAGTGTGGAGAACTCTTCAAAAACTAAAACTGAACCTACCATATGATCTGGTTATATCACTCCTTGGCATATACCCAAAGGACTCATCCTATTGTGGAGAACTTCTACATCCATGTTTGTTGCTGCTCTTTTCACAATAGCTAAGAGATGGAACCAACCTAAGTGTCCCTCAACTGATGAGTGGTTAACCAAAATGTGGATTATTTACTGAGTGGATTTCTATTCAGCAGTAAAGAAAGATGAAATAAGGAAATTTGTAGGTAAATGGATGGATCTAGAAACCATTATACTAAGTGAAGTCACAGACTCAGAAAAACAAACGACATATGTTTTTGACCTCATATGTGCATCCTAACACCAAATCCTTTTAAATTCCAGGTCCTTTTAATGAGATGATGCTATACTACAGTCCCTTCTGCATGAAATAACTACCATCATCACGACTTCACCTGGGCGTGATTACTAAACATCATCACAATTGGGCTTGTTTATGGTTGTGCTCATTCATTAAAGTAGGGCCAAGCAGGATCATTGGACCCTCACTGCATTATCCAGCCACTCTTCCCAATTAACTGTATATAATTTGACCCTAATCACACATGGCCTCCTGGATTTGTAGAGCGCTAAAATGTACAATCTGGGGAAGGGCTAGGAAGAGAAGGCATGACCCCTGCTGGGTAAAGGCTTTCCACTGTGCATACCCTCATGTCATACATACACCTCAGCAACCCCTCAGTTATCTCGGTAAGTAAGATCAATAAATTAATTGGTTCCCCAGTGAAACTTTAATCAAACATTGGCTCAACACTAGAACCTTGAAAGGGTATAAGCACTGCTTAGCATCCCCAGGAAAAGAAGTCTCACAACAAATGGAAAATTTATTTGTTAATGCTATTATGTCTCATAATTACTAAAAAAAGGAAAATGAGAATATAAGAGATGTTAAAAGGATATGGGAATGAAGATATTTTCCAAAACAGACAGAAAAGATGAGAAAGCTTAAGCAAGTGATGAAGGTCTGTTTAGGTTTTTTATGATATACAAAGGATGAGACAAAAATAATATACACACAATCTTAAAATTTCTATGATCACAGTTTAGTCAACTAGTTTAAAGAACAAAATATATATCTAGGCAAAGTTTATCTGAGAATATTTGTTTTTTTACCCAAGCCTTATCTCTTCCTAGCCTTCCCCAAATTGTATGCTTTAGGCCTCCCCAGATCCTGGAGGCCATATGTAATTAGGGTCAAATTACATAGTTTGAGGCCTAATGTGTTCAGAGGGACTTAAAGTACAGTTTTTGCCCCTTGCCCTCCAAGGTTGATTAAATTCCAGGGGACTATGGAACATCTCTCAAAATGTCCAGTAAATGTTATGAGTCACCTAACCTCTTGTTCAGGGAGGACATGGAGACCCCACGAGATGGACTTGAACCAGTGTCCAGACTACAAAGAGGAGGGTCAACTCAGAGGAAACATCTCATTCATGCTTCCAAGTGAAGCCAGACATGGTGGAGTGACCGTTGACTTATCTTCACATAGATGGAACTGGTAAAAGAAAGGAACCAGTAGCTCCTCCCAAGCCTGTGTGACCACTGAGGCACAGATCCTCAAATGACCTTAAGTGTAAAAAAGAAATGATTTATGATTTATTTGGGCCAACTGTATGGTCTTAAACACCAAAAAGGAGAGTATAAATAAAGTGCAAAGTCATAAGTATATTTCTTTAAGAATTCAAGGGATTACACTTCCCAGACATTAGTCTTGTCTATATAAAAAGTTATTTAGACAATTATTTCTCATTGAGGATTTTGTTCCTAACCAGAAAGTGCTCCTCAGATGTAAGACTTAAAATCTTGGTCTGCGATACTGTACTGTCCACCTCTAACTAAGGAAGACCACCAGCTATTGTTCTAAAATGATGGATAAATTTGTCTTCTTCCCCATCTAGAAGCCTTTGAGAGGGAACTGACACTGATTCTAACTACTCCAACAGCTATCAAAATACCTGAAAACAAATACTGAATCCTTCACTCTAGAGTCCAGCCCTGGAAGACAAAAGAAAAATGAGGAGGAACCCATATGAATATTTGAAATTGCCCTGTTCTGACTTTTTTCTAGTTCCCTGTCTTGAGCTTGTCATGCTAGTTACTCTTTGTTGGGAAACCCTGCTGTTAGGGTTGTAGTTCTCCATGTCCGGATAGCCCTGAGGGGCTTGGCGCCAAATGGAAGGACTCCCCTTTTCAGCAGGGGGCCTCCTGCTCTCTTCCTGGCTCACCTGGAAAGTGCCACCAAGCACGGATGCCTGACCTTATTTGGAACATGACCTTTGGCATAGTTACCTGGAGTAAAAACTACCCCCAGGTTTTTTCTATGTGATAATCAGGCATTGCCCAATAGTCGGACGATAGGAGCCTACTGCCACACGTAAATAAAGCATACTATGAGCACCTATCAGCTGAGGCTTTGGCTGCTGCCTCCACATTATAATTTCTCTAGTTCTCCCACTGAATAAACGGAGCTGTTTCACTGAATCTGCAGCTGTATCACTGCTGTTTCACTGCGCCTGGGACGAGCCTCCCCGGAAGGGCTTTCTTCTGTCAGTGCTCACTGGCCATCCTGACCCTGTTCGTCGCTTCTGCTCTCCCTGCCCTCATGGGCCGGTGGCCAACGACCCGTGAAGAGAGGGAGAGACCCCCTACAGCTGGCGCCCGAACATGTGGCTCCTGGAAGGCACAGAGATTGTGAGTATCCCTCCCATCAGGAGGGCAATGGCAGCTTTGCCTTTAAGCCATCCCACCCTTGAGGATCGGCAATCTCTTTCTTCTATCACCTCCCATCAGGAGGATAAAGGTAGCTTTGCCTTTAAGCCATCCCACCTTTGTGGATCGGCAATCTCTTTTTCCTCCCACCTTTGTGGATCGGCAATCTCTTTTTCCTATCACCTCCCATCAGGAGGATAAAGGCAGCTTTGCCTCTAAACCGCCGAACCCTTGGGGATTGGCAGTCTCTCCTCTTTTTCCACCTTTTATTTTCGGTCTGAGTCTTCGCGTGGGACCGTTAAAGACAAAGGAGCAACTGAGGCTTTCTGGTCAGGGCTACTCCCTGATGTTAGCTAAAGGCTCTTAGTCCTCTTAACAGACCCTGATTGCCTGCACGGGTGTAGACAAACCCCATATCTATACGTCTTTCTAATGCAAAAACCCGGTAACACAATGATCAGTTAAATGCTCTTAGAGCGGTCGCTGATCTCTTAAATTTGCGGGCGGGCTTGTGCTGTGGACTGAGCGGAATAACCTGGGATTTTGATCCCAGGCATGTTCCCTTAGAAATCAGCATTTCACCCCACTTTCCTTTTCTATCTTAACACCCCTAGAAACAAAAATCCCCAAAGTTCTAAGGGATCTTTATATAAGCCTTAAAGTCAACTTCTAAAATAAACTTCCCTAATCTGTTTTGTTATCTTTCCCCTGGGGTACTTAAGCCGAAGCTAAACCAGTTAGTTGAGAATTTAAATTAACTAGCCCCTGCGGAGCACTAAAAAATTCAAGGTGGCTTGTGCCATACAAACAAACAAACAAACAAAAATTTAAAAGCCATTTTACTCCTGTAAACCTTCTCTTGGGGAAGGGGCTCATCAGAGGACCACCCCATCTCTCTCTCTTTGCTTTATCTCGGTTATAGCCTTCACGAGGGTCTGGATAAGATTTGTGGGCAACTGAAGCCTCTTGGTCAGGGTGACTCCCTGATAGCGGCTGAAGGCCCCCTGCCCTCTTTTCAGACCCCGACAGCCCGACTGGGTGTAGGCAGTAACCTTTACGACTATCATAAAAATCTGGTAACGCAGCAACCAGTTAAAAGTCACAAGGACAGTTGCCAGTCCCTTAAATCTGGGGATAGGCTTGTGTTCATCAGAACGTATCAATCTCCTGGTGGCAGACTGCCCCAGGAACATTGAACGCCACTGACAACACTTCTTTTCTTTTCTATAATGGGTAATTCAGCATCATGCCAAAAAAACCCTCCAAATTCGCTCCCTTCTCCAAATTTGCTCCCTTAGAGCCCTACTTAAATCAAGAGGACTTAAGATTTCCAAAAAAGAAAGCTCAAAATTTTGGAATGAAGTATTTTAATGTGCACCCTGGATCCTGTCAGTAGACGTTTCTGATCCAGAGGTCTGGACCAACATTGCCTATCCGGCTTGTAAAAAGAAAATCCAGGAAAGACACCATTTGCCCCTTTCCTTTCTCCCCATAATAGCAGCCATTCGACAATGCCTAGGAAACCCACCTAAGACTGAGGAAAACCCAGGAAAGGCATAATTTTCCCCTTTCCTTTTTCCCCATAATGGCAGCCATCCAGCAATGCTTAGGAAACCCACCTAAGATTGAGGAAAGCTTACAAACACCAGAAAATAATAAAGGAGAGGTTTTAAACTATAGAAAAACCCTGCAGACTGCCCAGTAGCAGACTCAACAGCCCAAAAAATAAAATTTGACCAAGCCAGACAAAACCCACCCATCAACAAAATTAACTCTTACCCCCCTCTTGCTGATTTAACAAGCCCAGATATTAATGCCCAGGCTTCAAAAGCTCCCAAAGATCCTCAGATAAATCCCCCTCCCCCTTCACCTCGGCTGCTGCCACAGCCTGTGGTGCCACGCCCTACAGCCATAGAGCAATTGTGTAATCTTAGGGATAGTGGAAGTTGCCAGCCTCAATGGCCTCAGGACCCCCAAACCCCACCGGTAGAGGCTTTTCCTGTTAACTTACAAATAACAAGGCAACACCCACTAGCCTGGTACCCGCTCCCAGCAGCAGAGCTTAAAGAATTACGCCAGGCTGTCCATGAAGATGGAATTCATGCTCCATGGACAAAATCTATACTACAAACATTTAATACTAATCTGCTTACCCCCCAAGACTGGAGGGATATCTGTAGATCTACCCTCCCCAGGCCATTATTTGTACAATGGGAAGCTTTATTTAAAGATGAATGCCTGATGAAGGTTAAAAGAAATGACACACATAATCAACAGCTGAGACCACAGCAAGGACGAGATCCACCACCTGGATTCATAGATTGGAACTATGACCAGCTTTTTGGCCAGGGCAACTTTCCCACAGGAATCCAGCAGGCTGTAATTCCTGGTGGCTGTTTTGAGCAGGTCCACTTATGTGCACTACAGGCCTGGGACCGCCTGACCCCCTTGTCCACCGGGCCTGGAGAGACCTCTTCACTAACCTTCTTAAAACAAAAACCAACTGAAACCCTCCCAGGCTTTATACTAAGAGTGCAGGCCAGTTTAGATAGAAAAATAACAGATCCTACAGCCAAAGCAATGCTTTTAAACAACCTTGTCTGGGAAGGGATGACCCCTGAGCACAGACAAGCATGCCAGGGACTAAAAAGTAACCCTAATACTATGTTCTGGAGATTTTATGTCAAAAAAATATTTCAAGGAAAAAAATCAGATAATCGGAACCACAGACTGCCCCCTAGTGGGCTGTCAAAAACTCATAAAAATCATAATATACCAAAATGCTAGCAGATATGGAACTAACGAATATGTTTGCTTCCCTTTTTGACAAAGAAATCCATCATGCCTCAAGGAAGTTGATACCTATGGGGGCTGCCGCTATTTCAATCCCTGTAGGTTAGAACGAGGATTCACTGGGAGATATCAGGGAATAACAGGACAAAAAAGACCCATCTACCTAAAGGATAATAAGTATCTCTATGGAAACCATGACTATTCCCTAATATATGTTGCAGATCCATGGGACGATCGCTGGCGTATCAGAGTAATAGGAAAGTTCTACTTAGGTGCGTTCTCTAGGTACCCTACAGCTTACTTTCGTATCTCTCGACAGCTTGTACCTGCAGCTAAGTCTGTGCTAACTCATCATAATATTATTCTACAGGAAAAAAAAAAAAAATCCCCTCCAATATCAATCTTTCAAATTTCCTTTTCCTGGCAGATGTTTTCAAGTTCACAATGTCTGTTTTTCAGCCTAGGAAACCTAGCTGTTAAACTCAGGTTGTGATGGATCACTGCAGCCTCACAGAGTCTACCTGCACCTGCTACCCAGAAACAAAAAAAGATTTCACTGACTCTCATCTGATGGATATTCCCTTATTCAAACAACTGGCTAACTATCCAATTTGCATTTCCAGCAAGAGTAAGCCTACTCATTACAAGTGCCTCACTAACATTTCTCTCTCCAGGATAGCATGCATCACCCCTCCTCTTTTCCTATGGTGCAAAGGAAAAGCCCAACACTCTGTTAATTCCTCTTTGTCCACCTTTTGTATACCAGTAATGATTACAACCCAGGTGTACCTACTCGAGAAAGAGGAAGCTGCCCTCCTCCTTCACAGCCACCAGTGGAGAGAAATTTTCATCCCTTTGCTAGTAGGGCTCGGACTTGTCCTCTCCCTGGAGAGGTGCTGCGACTGCTGCTATTGTACAAACCCATCACCTGGCAGGAGACTTTCGAGACAAGCTGGACCAGACAATGGCATCCACAACTGCCAGCCTCGAATCTCTCCAACGACAAATGAACTCTCTTGCCGGGGTTGTGCTCCAAAACAGAAGAGCACTGGACTTAATAACTGCTGAACATGGGGGGACGTGTGTGGTATTGGGAGAGGAATGCTGTTTTTTTGTAAATGAATCAAATGTTGTTGAAACCAATGTTAACACTCTCAAAAAACTTCGTAATGATCTATTTTCAAGATTTCAACCCACCGAACAATTAGGTTGGTTTAGTAATCCCTTGTTTTCATGGCTCCTACCCTTTGTTGGCCCCCCAATCATGCCGTGTGTCATTTTGATGCTTGCTCCCTGTTTCATACAATTTCTTCGCCAACAAATTACTACCATTGCTAAAATTACTACCAAACAGGTCATGGTCAATTATCAAACTTTGGATTCTCCCGAGATAGATGAGTTGGCTCTTAAGGCTTGTGATGACACTTCTCCATTTTAAATCAAACAGGGGGAGATGTTGGGAAACCCTGCTGTTAGGGTTGTAGTTCTCCATGTCCGGATAGCCCTGAGGGGTTCGGCGCCAAATGAAAGGACTCCCTTTTTCAGCAGGGGGCGTCCTGCTCTCTTCCTGGCTCACCTGCAAAGTGCCACCAAGCACGGATGCCTGACCTTATCTGGAACATGACCTTTGGCATAGTTACCTGGAGTAAAAACTACCCCCAGGTTTTTTCTATATGATAATCAGGCATTGCCTAATAGTCTGGAAGATAGGAGCCCACTGCCACATGTAAATAAAGCATACTATGAGCACCTATCAACTGAGGCTTTGGCTACTGCCTCCACACTATAAATTCTCTAGTTCTCCCACTGAATAAATGGAGCTGTTTCACTGAATCTGCAGCTGTATCACTGCTGTTTCACTGCGCCTGGGACCAGCCTCCCCAGAAGGGCTTTCTTTCATCAGTGCTCACTGGCCGTCCTGACCCTGTTCGTTGCTTCTGCTCTCCCTGCCCTCATGGGCCAGTGGCCAACGACTTGCGAAGAGAGGGAGAGACCCCCGCAACTCTTGACTTTACTTCTCCTTCACATCTCTTATTCATGATTCAAAGACTTTCTTTTCCTCCTCATGATAAGAGTCATGCAATTTGGGAATCTTTTAGATAGACCCACTGAAGGGGTACTCCAATTGCCTCACCCTGTGTCCCTGTTCAGTATGGAAGAAGCCAGAGTGGTCTGCATCTTGATTCCCTATTGGCAATTTGGGTAAGCTCTTCAGAGGATGGTGTGATAAGAATAGGAGGTAGGAATTCACTAGGCAGTTAAGGTAAAAAGGCTTCATAGAAAAGTAGCCAGTTTCTTGGCTAAAAGTCACAATGTCCTTTGGTCTTTTAGCAACTTACACCATTCCAAAGGCCAAAAATGTCGAAAATATTTGAAAGCTTAAAGATCTTAGGGTTACCTCCTCAGAAGGGGGAATGTTAGAGTATCCAACAGCCCCATAAAAAAATAAATCAAAGAAGAAGAAAGAGTTCATGTAATTATTACAAAAAAGTGATGGGGAGATTATGGGAGGAGTTAGAGGCGAGGGCGTGGACATGGATTTGATCAAAACACCTTATATTCATGTATGAAATTCTCAATAAATTATTTATTCAAAAAAAAAGAAAAGTAAAGAAACAATCTGAAAGTGGGATAGTAGGGAACAAATGATACCTGAGGGAGGTTGAAATATTGTGAGTAATGGGCAGGGAGGAAAGGTGGGAGGGGCATGCAAGGGATCATAGTGTGGGGAGTGAGGAAACGCAGGAATGGAAAGATGGTGGAAGTTGGGAGGTATTGGGGGAGGGTGGGAATGGTGGGGGCACTGGTACTGGGAAGGGAGGGAG
Organism: Nannospalax galili; assembly: GCF_000622305.1. NCBI lineage: Eukaryota > Metazoa > Chordata > Mammalia > Rodentia > Spalacidae > Nannospalax > Nannospalax galili. Next base: position 808,522 of record NW_008351624.1, on the reverse strand, counting down.
GAGGGAAGCCAGATGGGTGAAAAAAGAGTGGAGATGAGTGAATCTCGAGGGGCTAGGAAACTTAAGGGAAAAGTGATGCCCTAGGAACCCTATGAGAAATGCACATAGAGTGTCTGAATATTAATGCATATGTATACCTTGGAACTGCTTGGAATGGAATGCAGTGCCAAATAGAAGAGACCTCCCTTAGAGCAACAGACATGCCATATAGCACTCATCAAAGACTTTTTTTTTCTTTTTTGCAATAAATGGAGGCTACTGCTGAGTTTCGCATCTGCTCAGGCATAGAGAACATGCACCTGGGGGATGCCCAGTACTAGGTGACACATCTGCAGTCAAATCTCTACAACCAAGGCTCATGGAACACAGTGGAATAAGGGGTAGAGAGAGGGCTAATGCGCCCCTCAACTCTCACCAGTGAGGCTTCTATCTACATCAGAGTACGTTAACACAGACAGCCTCAACGGGCTGAGTTTTGGAGAATAAGAGATTAAAGAGTGTATGATGGGACTTCTATATGGAACCTCACCCACCATGGCTCAGGGACTATTGTGGAAGAGGAGGTGGAAAGATTGTAAGAGCCAGGGCTGGTTCATGAACAAATGAGGTAGAGGTTTCTAGGCCACTGGAGGCTTGCTCATGTGTGCCTGTGGCAGCAGTGGCATCCAACATGGAACCCATGTCAGCTCAATCAAACAAGGGCCCAAAGGGGAGTTGAGGAATAGTTGTCAGGTCAGCACTAGATCAAAAACTATTTGAGACTGGTTGCTGCTGGGTGAGGGTGAGCATGACTTGCATACAACCATTGGATGGGCTGACTAGAATCCAGTGGCACATTTGTACTGAAGGACATTTGGGTACAAATGCCTGAATGAATAGGACCCAGGATGTATGGCAGAGTGTGTAGGGTTTGGTGGTGGTGGGGGGAAAGCATGAATGAGGGAGAGGGTGTGTATGTGAGTGGGAAATATTGAATGAAATTTCAAAAGCTCAATAAAAAACTTTTAAAAATTAATTTTTAAATTTTATGTGTATGAGTGTATTGCCTACATGTGTGTAAGCGCACCTATGTCATGCAATGTCCATGGTCAGAAAAGGATATTGGATTCCGCTGGACTTAGAGTTACAGATGGTTGTTAGCTGCCATTGTGGTGCTGGGAATTGAACCTGGGTCCTCTGTAAGAGTAGCCAGTACTGTTAACTGCTGAGCCATCTCTCCAGCTCCAAAAGATTATGTCTTTTAACATTTGGCATCATTTAATGTTTCAGTCTTTTATTTGGGAAAATATAAATTGAAAATTGTTTTGTTTTCATAAAAGTCTTATCAAAAGTGTGCATCTTTTTTTCAGAAAGATAATTTTCATATTGTAATAAGGGAATCATACAAATAGTCCTATCAGAATTATTTTGAGATGTATTTGCCTGTGAATTATGCCTACCCAGTTTAACATCAGCACCACAGAGCAGAGAGGCTATAGCACAATTAGTTAACTAAAGTTGACAAAATTAATTGAACATCTCAACATAGCTAGTAGCAAGGATTTCAAATGTCCCCAATATAAAAAATGATATATCTGAAGTGATGCATATGTTAGTTTCTCAGATCTGATCATATATGGTGTACATGTGTTAAAATTAATATTGTGTCCCAGAAACATGTACAATTGCTATGCAATTAAAATACACTTAAAAGAGTAAATAAAAAAGAGCAGGAGGAAACAAGTCTATTAAAGACAATGCAAATTAATTAATAGAGAAGTGATTTTGGTATCAGCATAGCAAGGAGTGTAAGAGAGATCAACATCTTTGGAGGCTGGCAAGGTTTCCCTTACATAGTACCACCCTCTGTGTGCTCTTCAGATCTTGGGTAAGACTTGTGAACCTGGAAGGGTTCAGTATATGGAGGCTGAATCCAGTGTGGTAATGCCAAGACCAACCAACCAAGCAACCAACCAAGCAACCAACCAAGAGAAAGACTATGAAGAGATTTCATTGAAAACTCTGGCTATTAGCATAAAAGCACTTGCAACAAAAATAAAACTTTTTGCATATGGAAGATTGTAGCAATTCCTAATTGTTGTCTTTTCCCATTCCGTGAATGAGGAAAGCAAGTGTCATGAGGTTGCTTTTTAAAAAATGTAACAGAGCCGGGACTAGAGTGATGGCTCAGAGGTTAAGAGCACTGGTTAGTCTTGTAGAGATCCTGGTTTGGTTCCCAGTACCCACATGGCAGCCAATAACTCTTTGTAACTCCAGTTCCAGGGAATCTAATGCAGACAAAATACTCATACAAATAAAATATGTAAATAGGAATTTTAAAAATGTAACACAATTTATGAGACGGGTTAGGAGGTAAAGGCACTTGCTGCCAAGCCTGATAATCTGAATTTGACCCCCCAGACACACATGGTAGAAGAGAGATCTAACTCTTAAATGTTGTCCTCTGACCTCCATTCTTGCACAGTGGCATGTGTGTGACCATGCCACCAGAGGCCATTTCATGGTCTATGTGGCTGTTTCTATTATTTAATCCCAAAGAAATCTAGAACATTGCCCTTTTCATCTCCCTATTTTGAGCTAGATTGCCCACTTTTGCTGATTACTTGACAGTATAAAAGGACAAAAGGGAACCACATAAAGAAGCAATAAACTGTGGTCTGTATTTGCAGCAAGTTTCAGCTGTGTACCCTGGGCACCACAATCCTCCACAGTTGCTATGCCACCATCTCGCTTTTTTCCTGTTCCTGCTGCCATTTCCCCTAGTTTTCTGCTGCTCTGGTCCTGGGGCTGATGCCAGGAGATGAGGACTATCTGATGTCTATAGCTGTGATATACCTCCCATAACTTCTTATTCTCCCATTGCTTCCTCTCAGGGACCTAGGATGGCCCATTGGTGTTCAGGCTCTTCCAACACCCAGAATATTCCTAACCTTATTTTAAATGAAGGTTATAAGGGGATATAGTGGTTACTTCCCTGAGTACTTTGACTGGCTGGGGATCTGGTCAATGCTGTCAAATCTGAATGTACATCTGAATGAGCCATGTTCTTTTTAAAAAGTGGCACAGCTCTCTGGGTCCCACCTGAGACCTAACAGATTAGACTCTCCAACGGTGACATTTGTATTTTTATAAAAATTTTAAGGAGATGGGTGGAGGAATGGATATTTGAGCTACAGGAATCATTTTACAATGTCCCAGAAACTAGTTTCTATTGATGAATAACAGGGAGGTGGCCTGAAGAACTAATAGTCACACCCCAAAAAAAGGACACGATTTGTTTTCTACTGGGCAAAACCACACAGTGAACTGAACAAGATAGCTCTGCTTTGTCTGGGATGTTTGAGAACATTCATGTCTAAGAAGTTGTGGGATGAAGTGCGGCAAATGAGAAAAGCTCCAGGATGCTGTGCAGGTTAGATGTGACTGGTGGGTCCCAGGCCCACTGTTAGGTGTAGTTACTTTCTGGGTGAAGAGGGGAACGGAAACAGGCAAAATGACAATGCCACCCAATATAGAGTAAGACAGAATAAAAGAGGCCCAAAAAGACTCAGGAATTAATTCGTCTTTTATGTGTGATTCAAGCTGCTGCCCTAACCCTAGTTGTTGTAGTATACTGTCCCCTGAGCATAATAGCTGTTATCATCTTTATCAGAGCAGCTGCAACTACTTGCAAGAGACCCTCGACTTTGAGGTTGTTCGTGTTCCTTATGGGGCAGGTCATTAAACCCTCACTTGAGATTCTACTCATCCATACTATCCCTCTCTTCTAGCTGTATGTAATTCTGCCTCAGATGCATGGTTTAGTGCTCTGTGCTGGATAGCCTTTGTGTCAACTTGACATACCTGGGTTGAGGGCACCTCAATTGGGGAATTTCCTCCGTTAGACTGAACTGTGGCCATGTCTGTGAGGAATCTTTTTGGTTATTGAGTGATGTAGCAGGGCCAAGCCCACTGTGTGTGATGCCCCCCTCAGCAGGTGGACCTGTGTTGTATAAGAAAGCAGGTTGAACATGGGCCAGGTAACCAAGCCAGTAAGCAGCATTCCTCCATGGGCTGTGCTCCAGCTCCTGCCTCCTGGTTCCTGCTCTGAGTTCCTACCTTTGGCTCCATGATGAACTGTGATCAGGAAGATGTAAGCAGAATAAACCCTTTCCTCCCCAAGATGGTATTGGTCAGAGTATTTTGTCATGGTAATGGAGAAATAAACTAGAAAATGCTTTGTGGAGGTGATAGAGTATACAGAGTGTGAAGTTAACTGAAGGGTGGGGGGATTCCATCGATGCAGCTAAAGGGAAGTCATCATCCATGCTGTGCTAAGACTTCTGTGGCATGGTTGCTTCCCTACTCCTGTACCCCTCATTCATGCTCTATGAGTAAGCCCGATAAGCTCACTGGTTCATCAAGTTGGGCTTATGGAATCATACGTTGGTCTGTTGCTGGTGCCCTTTCTAAGGGGAGCAGGCATTTGTTTACCTCTCTCAAGGAAAAGTTCATACAGCAGAAGTGGATAAGCAAAACAAAGTTCTCTCGGGGAACTCTGTATTTTTATTGAGTTGTATATGTGAACAGGGCCACTGTTTTATAAATCTTTATATCAATGTATCTATAGATTTCTTTTGATTATATTAAGGCTATAGTACACCAAAATTTCATGAATTTGGAGACTTCCTTTTTCATGTTGACTGCTAGATTTCTAACATCAAGAAGTAGATGCTTGTAGATCCTCAAATACTGAATGAATCAAAGATGGTATTAATGGTAAAAGCATCTACACTCAGATAAACCCTGTTTGAACAAGTGTGACTGCGCAGCACTGTCCCCTAAATGGAAGCACATATAAAACCGATGTTTGAGTTCAGTCTTAATTATTTATCTTGTAACTTATTCTTCTTTTTGGGTGGTAGTTGATATCTTTATTCTCTTCCTCCCAAATAAAATCAGCTTTCCTCTTTCATTTACTGTAAGTGAAAATAATAAGAAATCTTTTATGGTAATTATACTTTCAAGGGCATTTTGTTTTTAAAAATTGAAGGATTCTATTTTATTGATAAATTTGAGTCATTTTCTTAATAGGGAAAGATTTTTTATGGTAGAATTTTTTTTCATTTAAATTGTTACTGGCATTCAAAATTTAGAGAAATGAAGGGCAAAGTTATTTAACGTATTAGAATCCTGAACAGAGGATGGCAGTCTCAGTAGTAAAGAGAAGGTATCTGTGAACTCACGCAGGGCAGAACTTGTTTACCTGTTCCTTCTCAAAGAGGCAAAGGATGGTTCCTTTCTTGTTCTGGCCCTGAGGGATATGTTGCATGTGCTGGCACGTCCTCCCCTTGCTCATGAAAGACAGGGTCATGATAATAGTAATGAGATTTCATATCACCCTTCATGTTTAATTTGATTTTCGAGTGATGAACCCAGGTACTACTCCACAATTACACAGAGAGTGGTAGCATTTGAAATGTTTGCCTAACCTCGAGCAAGGTTAACCATGGATTCCAAATACTCCACAAACCACTTGGAATTCTGGTAGGGCACAGACAGGAAACCATCACTAAGAGGCAACCACTGGGGATTAGGCAAGGCCTGGCCACCAGCTGTTGGCAAGATTTGTCAAGAGCATGAGTTGTCATTTCCAATTTTGAGGGTTTGTCCTGTGTCCAGAGCCCACATCAGATACAGTTCTGTAGTTAAGTCCATTGCCACAGAAGGGTGCATGGAAATGTTTCTTTCCACTTCACATAGAAATGAAATCAAAATCCTAGTTGTCTTTCTTTACAGCTTGAAATGTAAAGATTATAAAGAATGGGCACCATTATGACATAATAGCTCTTGAAAAAAAGCTGTGGCTTCAGCCAGATCATTTTCTCTCCATGAATGACTTGCATAACATTATGAATGTTTGCAAAGCCATCACCAGGCTTATGCCTTTTTATGTTTGTAGATTGCAGTTCTTGTGATAATCATTTTCTATTTTTCTTACAAATTGGAAAATCAATGGAAATACTTTGCAAGCTGTGGTGTACCATTCATTTTTAAACTTAGCTATGGGGTTGGAAAGATTTTTCAGCATTTAAGAGCTTGTGCTATTCTTGCAAAGGACCCAAGTTTGGTTCCCAGCACCCATATCAGGAGGCTTATGACCACCTATAACCCTAGCTCCAGATGATTAGACATCCTTTTCTGGCCTCCTTGGACACCCACACAGATGTGTACATTATACACACACACACACACACACACACACACACACACACACAATTTAAAACATTTTTAATCTTAGCTTTGATTTCCAAAGTTCAAAAATGGCAGTTGGCCCTATTTACAATGTTTTAAAATTTTTTTCTTAAAAATTATTCTGTTTATGTATGCATGTTGTGCAGAGGACAATATGAAGGAGTTGATTCTATCCTTCTACTATGTGAGTCCTGGGGATCAAACTCACATTGTTAAGCTTCATGGCAAGCACCTTTACCTGCTAAGTCATTTTGCAGCTCCTGCAATGCCTTTTTTGGTGCTTCGTGATTACAGTTCTGGTTGTATTTCACCTAGGATATTTCTCTTATTAGAGTATATATCTATAAGAAACAAATTATTCCTTCTGAGTGTATTGTTTCATGCTTTGATGAAAGGGCTTGGTAGTCACTGGTGGTAGCCATGGCTGACTCTGATTCAAATATGCCAGAGACACTTCTGTTTAATGCTTATATGAAGCCAGGAAGGATTAATTAGGAACACTGTATGCTTACAAGTGAAGTGCAACCATTTGTTCCACTTCCAAGGCTCTCTGGCTCCACTGTTAATCTCAGAATTTTAGTGATGATAGAGTTCAGAAGCACTACCACTGTTGGGGAATTGAGAGAAGAATTTGAAGACACCAGGGCCCTGGGGTCTCCCTGCTACCCACATTTTGTCACATTAGCAGAAGAATCACTTGGGTAGAAGGAGTGGGACAGGGGACAGCCTGTCTCATGGGAATGGAGGGTATTGATGCTTCTGTTCTGGCTTTGGTTTGGTAGTGTTATTTGTTTGCTTATTTTTATCCCTTGTTCTCCTTCTGCTCGTTCTTCTCTTCCTTCTCCTCATCACCATTGTCATCCTCTTCTTGCTCCTCCTCAAGAGCATTACTGCTGAATCTGGGGCCCACTCAAGGCCCTGGGATTTTATGAAATTTTACCTTCTGCATCTGTGGAACACTTGGTGCATCCAGTTTTGATACTGGGATTAGGATGAAATTGACTGAGACAAAGAAGCAAAGAGAAATTTGTGTTGTCAAAGGCACGGTTAGCTTAGGATATAAAAAAAACTATCTGAACACTGTTGCTTAAGCAAGGAGATAGAGATGGCAGACCCTGGAAAGCCCTGAGACAATGGTGCTTGGATTCCTTCAATTTCCTTTCAGCCTGAAACCTGGATATTATGGAAGCAATTTTCACTTTCCTGTTTTTGGTTTCCGTCACTCATTCTTTATATCTATCTGAATCAGTGGATCTGAGGTCTTGTTGCACTATATGAGGACTGGGGGATCCATTCAAAGGGCACTTTCCCTTTCCCTTTATGTAATTGTTTGGGGAATGTCTAATACAAGGGTGGTCCAAGCCTGTCCCACATTAGGATATTGCAACATGATGTTATCTGCAAAGTTTACACTTGAGAACTGCAGAATCAAGTTACCCCCCAAATTCTAAAATAAACTCATAGTGTTTTAAATAAATTTACACCCTTGTGTTGGGCCACATTCATAACTATTCTTGTCTACACATGGCCTATAGGCCATGGGTAGGTCACTCCAGGGACATTGACGTTTAGAAGTAGAAAACTCCCATTGAAATAATATACCAGGTTTGTACATTGAACAATCATCTCTAAAGACACTCCTTTATATATTAGTTTACCTAGATGACCAGAATTATTTGTCAGTGAGGAATGACTTAATTATCTTGGGCTGTTATGACAAAATACCAGTGACTCTGTGATTAGGCAATAGACATTTCTAACAGTTCTAGGTGCTATGAAATGCATGACCAAGATGTCAAAAGCTTCAGTTCCTGGTGTGAGACTCTTTCTGCCTTTCATATGCCACTTTCTTACTGTTTCTTTATATGACAGTGAGAAAGGGCTTTGTGGTCTCTCTACCTCCTACTCTAAGGACACCAATTCCATCATGGGTTCGCAACCAAGACTTCATTTAAACTCAATTATTTCCCAAAGACCCAAGCTCCAAGTGTGCGGGTTAGAATTTCAATATATGAATTTTGACAGGGGATATGTGAGCATTTAGTACTCAACAAGGAAGAAAGAGTCAATGCAAATGAACTGTGTTCTGGTTTTCCTCTTAACTGTTGGGGGCATACTCCCAGTAGTTTGGGTGAAGAAGACAGGTGATCTTATCTAATATTTGGTCAATATAATTCTAGATCTCTGGGTAAGTACACTGGTAGTGCAGCCTAGCAGGAGCAAGTCTATTTTATGGATGCTGCTTGGATTTCCTTGAAAATAAAATGAAAGCTGAAATATACACAGAGATGTTTCCCAAATATAACATTCCCTTCCTGCATGAGATAGCACCACAAAATCTTGGTCAGAGGCCTTGTCTATTACTTTCAGTATCTGTTTCTCATGGTGGGTGGAAAGGACCTGGATATTGTTCTCAAAGTTCCAGGCTCTGTCTGAGCCTCTGGATGACTTGACTCTTTTATAATATATCATTATGGAAGACTGATAGTGGAAAAACCCATGATTTATTGAACCCTAGCTTTTGTATTAGCTTAGACAACAATCAAATAAAGCAAAGAAAACAATGAAATAGCTCCAACTACACACATGCTTGTCTAAGATTTGTCTGAGATCTACTTTCTAGTCTTAGCTTTTGAAATTTTTAATTATTGTTCATATTTAATTTATAAAGGATGTAAAAGAGGATGTCTTTGAAAGTAGGCTTTTCAAGTATGCAATGTTTTATTTTTTATATATTTTTATTATGGTTAAATTTACCTCATAAAATGTACTGTTTTCACCATTTTAGTGTACAGTTTGGTAACATTAAGTGCATTCATATTGGTGTACAGTCATTACGACAGTTCATTTTCAGAATGTTTTTGTCGCATCAAGACTGAAGCACCAAATTCGTGACACAATAGCTTCCCATCTGCCCTATCCATATCACTAGTAACCACATTCTGCTTTTCGGTATTCATGAATTTGCCCATTTTAGATTTCTCACATAAGTGGAATCATGCAAATCCTCATTTGTCTTTTACGCCTGATTATTTCATCTAGCGTACTTCAAGACTCATCCAGGTTGTAGCTGATTATCTACCTATCCGGAGAACTTTGCTGATGTCCTTCTCCTCACTTTCAGCCAAACATTTTGGATAATTGATGGGCAATCAACAGCTTATTAGATACTTTGGAGCTACATAACTTCATTTAATAAAAACATTGAAGGAGCAATGATAAATTAACATCACTTTTTTTTCAAGGCCCTTTTCTAGTGATCTTTCCCATTGGCCTTGAGTTATCTACACAGGTGAAGAGGGATTTGACATATGTTGTCTGAATCATTGTTCTGTTAATCATTCCTTTCCTTTTGGTATGAAAGGACATATTTGCCAATGTGAGTATTGGTACTTGAATACAACATTCAATATATCATCCCTGACACATTGAGATGACTGCTTAAGCCATCATTGTCTAGGGATGTGACAGTCTTGGGATTTTGGTTTAAGGATGTGTCAGTCTTGGTATGTGAATACAACATTCAATAGATCATCCCTGATACATTGAGATGACTAGGGATGTGACAATCTTGGGATTTTCTCTAAGACCTATGATCACTCCAGCCATGTGTATTTGGTTATGTTTACAGTATCACACTTGAGTTTTCTCCAATTGAATGGGCTTGTAGTCCAATTAGGTAGCTGTTGATTGCCCCTAAGATAAAAGTGCCACTACTATATCAATGATGTATGCGATGCTGGCCATTGCTTTGGTTATTTGGTCTTGAAGCTGGTGTTGGACCTTCGACTGATGTTTTTCCTTGGCACCTTCATAGTGTTCTCCAAAGATATGCGAGCTAGCCTTCAGGGGAAGTGGTTTCTGGTCATTTGCAGCTCTATTGCTCCAAATCCTGTGTCCGAAGTATGTTCTGTCTTCAGCAGTAGGGTTTTACCTTCAAGTTCTGGGAGGCTATCCAGACTGTGGCAATAGCCTGAGTAATTTTGGGAGTCTCTTGGACCACCCTGGCCAACAACTCAAAGGAAGGTTTCTCCTGTCTGGTACTGTTTCTTGTTATGTAGCCTTTAGCTATACACATGAACTCATGTAGAGATAATGTATGTATAATTTGTCATTAGGTTGTTGAACTAATATGATTCTCTCTGGTTTTTTAAAACTAGTTAGGCATTATTTATCTCTCTTCTCTCTCTCATTGTCTAATCCTTTTGCCATGGTTTTCCCATTTAAAGTATCCCCATTTACCCATTTCTCCCTTGATAATACCAATCTCCTCATCCCACCTCCCTTAAGCTCCTTCTTTATCTCCAAAGTTCCTTGTATAACCTTCCCTCCCCCTTTCCATTTAAATAACCTAGATTAATGTGATTTCTTACTATGTGAAGAATATGTATTCTTATATTTACAGACAAATATCCCAGTCATCACTCATCAAAGAAGCTCATTTTGCACCAATCGGAGACTATTACCAAATACCACAACTGGTCATACACAGACATTGTCTATGAATTTCCCAGGCCTAAGTGACACATCTAACAATGCAACATCTACACCTAAGGCTCATGGAACATAGAACAGGAAGTAAAGAAGAGAACACTAAAGAATCTCTCAGTTCTCATTAATGAAGCTCCCTCATACAGCAGAGGACCAGGAACACAAAAGGTCATAAATGGCCAAAGTGTAGAGATCAAGAGTCTGCTGAATGTTGGTCCTTGTACAGGACTCCTTTATTAAACTTCACCCACCCAAGGCTTAGGGACCATGGAGAAAAAAGGGCCAGAAAGATTGTAAGAGCCAGGGAGGAAGTGCATGACCACATGGAAACAAGGTCCTATAAGCTCCTGGGAACCTGCTCATACGATTCTATGGCAATGGTGTCAGCATACACAAGTCCATGCAAACTCAGGCAGATTAAAAACTCAGCATAGAACTGAGAAAATGAACAGCAGACCCCAATCTTACCTGAAGAAATATTGGCAACTGATTCCTGCTAGGTGAAGAAGAGCTGTTTTTCCTAAAACAAGGGACTCTAGACAGGCTGACTAGACTTCAGTAGATGGACTTGCACTGGGTAACGTTTGTGGACACTGACTTGACACAGTGAGGGATGACAGCATATATGGGCTCCAGTGGGCAATGGGAGGGTGCTGGTGGGGACAGGGGTATAAAGATGATTAAGAATGTTTGAGATGTTCTATATGAAATACATAAAAGTTAAATGACAACAAAATTTAAAAGGTAAATGCACATTCTGAATGTCTAACTCACTTGCTGGCTTTTTTTTGTTGTTGTTGTTAGTAAAAGTAACTTTTTGCTCACTTTAGATATTTAGGACCTGCCTGCTTCTGTTTACTTCTGAAGCCCAAACATTCAGGTTACAATTGACACTACAGAGAGAGAAGGGCAGGCTGGGACTGTTCTCTCTCTAGATTGTTGATAAAGCTGTCAGCCAGGTTGTGGGGGTGGAATTCTGGCAAGGCTTGTGTTCAGAATTTCTTAAGCTCAGCCAACTGGCAAAGAATGACATTAAGGGAATGAATAGGGTACTATGACTCCCTGCTACATAAACACACACATGCATGCCACACATGCACGCACATACACATACAAGCACACATACACCTATGCATGTGCATATACACACAAACACCCATTTTGATTTCTCTGTGATATTTTGTGGTTGGAGGAATTTCTAAATAGGATAAATTACAAAATTGGTTGCAGTATGCCTTTTACATAATGTATCAGTGCTTTTTAAAATAGATATTTAATGTCTTAGGTTTGTTATTCTGTCATATTACACAACTATGCAGTTTTCTAAAATAAGTATGATGTTATTAGAAATATCATTTTAGATTCCTTATTTGAGAAATTAAGATTTTGTTGAAGTAAGGTTTTTTCTAGAGACACTGGAGATACAGTGGTTTGTCCACTACTGAAAATTAATGAAGACCTTGTTATTTGGTCCATGGGTCAACACTATCCCATCACCTTGAAATTTATTCAAAGGAAAAACCTCAGGTCCTAAAAGTGCAAGAAGAATATCTACAAGATGCTTCAGAGAGTTGTAAGCATATTAAAATTTGAGATTGGATGTACTGCCATTGCAATTATTTTTGGTTGATTTTTAAAGAAGGAAGGCTCAAGGGTACATATAATTATTTCCAGTCCTGAGGCTCATAGCCTGGCAGAATGGGTGCCGATGAAGCTACAAGGGAAGATCGAGGCTCACTATAGCACCATATTAACTAGAAAGCTCCTGGAAGACATACATTACACCACTGAGGGAATCCTTGTGCTGATGGTGGGGTATCATATCCTGTATGGGAAGATTGTCCACCAGGAGAAAACTTTTGCGGTCCTTGTCAAACATGTTCCTGGGGATCAGGACTTTGATGAGCTATGTCAAGAAATGGGAACCCAGTACTTGGTGACAGCACTCATCATAAACAAAATCCTTTCAAAACTGGCCTCAAGCCCATTATCAATGATGTCCCCAAGAAAGTATGAAAGAACCCTGACTTTCCATAGAGTAGTTAGCTCGTGCTTCACTGCTTTCTCAAGGATGGCTGGATGGTTTCCGGGGACCGCAGGGAGGTCCTGTTATGAACAGAGACCACCATATGGGTGTGAATTCGGACCCCTTCTTTGTGGCAGTGGGTTCCCTTGGTGAAAACCGGGCTCCATTTCCAAGGAAACCATCTGTCCCAATTTCCTCAGGCTTGATGGCTTCAAATCCAACACCTTTTCCGGCTGGTGTTTGTAACCCAAACACGGCTTCTTTCCCGAGAGGGACGATTTCTACTGGTGCAGGTGCTTTCTTTTCCAAGATTAGGTGGCCTTTTGGGGCCAGGACCAGGTTTAAACCTTAAAACAGGGGCTCCAGGTCCTGTCTCTAACCCCAGATTAGGAGGTCTCCCAGGCCCTAGTTAACCCAAGGGCAGGTGTGCTCCTGGGAGCAAGTTCTGACCCCAGAAATGGTGGCCCCATGGGCCTTGGATGGGAACCCAACCTGAAGCCACATGTCTTGTCCTCTGGGAATTTTCTTCCTAATCATAAGCCAACTGGTTTGGGCCCTAGTCTGAGTCCTAATCTACCACTGAGTTTTTAGGTACAAACCCTGCCCCTAGGTCAGGTATGTTTGCAGGCCCAGGATTAGATCCCAATCCACCACCAAGTGGAATGGGTCCACATCTTGTTCTCACCCCAAAAGCTGGTGGCCTGGGCCCAAACTCAAATCTGGATACTAGAGTAGGTGACCTCTTGGGCACAGGATCTGATCTTAAGAATGGGTGGGCCTCAAGGTCTGAGTCTTGTCCCTATTCTAAGTAGAGCAGGTCTTTTAGGAGGAAATTCAGCTGCTTTCCCACAGGATTCTGGGAACATGCATAAAAACTCATCCTCCATGAGAATCCTCATAGGCCCAAATACATGCCCTGAGAATCCTCACTGGCCCATCCTCATAGGCCCAAACACATGCCCTGAGTCTTGAGAAACTTCCTTGCCAGGACCAAATCCATCTCCCATGTCGAGGGCTCCTGGACCCATGGGCCCTAATTCAGCTTATTTTTCAAGGATGGGTGGCCCGTCCATTAGGTTAAGTTGCTTTCCCATTCAGCTGCTGGGCACCTGGGCTCCAGCAGGCCCTGTGAGTATTAACCCAGCTCCTTTTGCAAGGTCATAGGAGACCCTGGGTCTAAACCCAGCTTCCATTCCAAAGATGAATGGCCCTATAATCAAGATTTTTGGTACAGTTTCCTAGAGTGGGGAGCCTCCCTGGAACAAACTCAGCTGCTTTCCCTAGATCAGGGAAACTGTACTCAATGGAATGTTCCCAAACAGAATATTCCCCTTTAAAGATCACTTTCCCTCCAGGACCACTTTGTTTTCCAAGCATCATGGTTCTGGGCATGGGCTGTTTCTTAGAAAAAAGGGTAGATAATGAGCTGCTGTTTGAAGAACCGTAGCTGGGGCTCAAGATCAAATGAGTTTTCTTTTTCCTTTGCTTTTTCCTGAACTGAAGGCAAGGTATTGTTTGTAGGACATGGATCATGGCAGATAGGAATGCTCCTGGCCTCAGAGAAAGGATCTCTGGCCTTTTGAAGCTTGCTGTGCTTTTGTTCAATGGCTTTCTGCTCCTTGTTTCTTACTAGTTTCTTGAATTGTTCTGGTGAACGTTCCTCAGGGATACACTGGCCTGCAGGTCCTAATTCCCCATTCCCCACTGAGAATTGGCTCACTTGCTCTCTAGAGATGTTGCATTGGTGAACAGACCATGCTTCAGTAACTCTGACCTGGGCAGCTTGGACATAGTCATCTTCTATTATCAGAACTTTACCTGGGAAGGTGGACAAGCCCATCACAGGCCTACCAAATTTCTGTGTGACTGGGTCTGCAGCTTCTTCCTCCTGGACTTTGAGGTGGCCAGACTCAAGGTTTCTCTGCTCATCTAACTCCCTCTCCACTGGTACTCTCAATAAAAGAACCTCAAAACTTAAACTTATGTGAATGAGAATTTGGGTGTGGGTGGATGGAAGAGAGGGAGAAATCACTGTGTTTTGTTCAGCCTGGTGTAAAGGATGATTGACGTTTTTCTTGCATTGCATCTTTTCTTGCTGTTTCTTTGTGAGGAAAAAACTTGAGATACATTTGTCTAAAAGAGAATTTCTATTTAAATTTAGAGAAATGTGTATTTTGAATCAGCATACACTGTTCTTTATTTATTGACACACACACACACACACACACACACACACACACACACATGAGATTTATTTTGAGGAAGCTGTTCCTATAATTGTGTTGAGTTGGGAAGCTCAAAATCTGCAGGCCAGGCTAGCAGGCTGGAGTGAGCCAGGGAAAGCTTGCAGTTCAAGTTCAGAGGTGGTACAGACTGTTTAAAAAACAATAGAAGAAAATGTTTCACAATATTAAGGTGGATATTTAAATGTTAGAATTATAAAGAATTTTTAAAATTTGGATGATTGACAAGTTATTCAAACAATATGCCCAAAGTGCATACTAATTAACTCAAATTAATTTATTATTAACCTAACTCTAGCCAGCTGTTCACAGGTAAAGTTCTTCATTTAGAAAAGCTGTCTTAATGAAGAAAAACAGAAGTAATAAAACCTGCCTTTATCGAGTGTTTATAAACACTGTATTTATAATCTTAAGGTTATTAAGCCACTAGAGATGAGGGAACAGGGAGCCAGAAAGAATCAGAAGTAAAGGAGAAGAAGAAACACACATAAAACTAAACTTCTATTTAATTTCAAATGCTGCATAAAGACCTTGTGAAGAGTTAATTTGGAAAAAGTTCTGACTTTTATATTGAGGTTGGCATTATTGCCTTAGGGTATGTTGGAGAAAAAATTTAAAGTATTCTTAGAAAGAATTTGGTCTTAAGATCTGTTTCTTTTAGGTATATATTTTGGTGTCATGAAACATTTTTAAGGCTTGGTTCTGCCTTATTTGTAAATTATATGAAATGATTATACTACCAAGTAACATTCATGTGACCTCAAAGCTATTGAAGGGGTGTTTTTTAGAGGAATTTAGTTTTTAAAAAGATCCAGGGCTGAGTGGGGTGAAGGATCACCATGAATATGATCAGAGGACAGATGGGCAACTGAAAGTCTTGAATGGGATGATGTGTGGCTAGCACCTGGCCAGTGCTTGGTGGTATCTAAGAATCTACTTAGAGTTCTCTACTAGCCCTTTGTGCTGCTGAGCTTTCCTTTGGGAGAAATGAGCATCTGTGCAGATGATGTGAGGATGACAGTACTGTGTGGAAATGACTACATGGCATTCAGATTTCTGGGCAGAGGATGTGTATATGCATTAGAGAGCCTGAGAAGGCTGTGGACATACCAATGTATAACTGCTGGTTTGTGGAGACACTGTTAATTTCCTGCAGTGTTGATGGACATGGAATAAATCATTAGGACAAGGACAGTGAACAGAGTTCAAAGATAGGATCTTGGTCTTAATCTCTCTCTCTCTCTCTCTCTCTCTCTCTCTCTCCTCTTAAACATTTTACATTTATCTATTTGCCTGCCTATCTATCATCTATTATATATCTGTCTTCTATCAGCTATCATTTATTGTGTGTGCTCACACCATGGCACAAGTATAGAGGTCAGAGAACAACTTTTGGGGGTTTGTTCTCTCCTTCCACCATGTGGGTCCAGGGGAATCAAACTTAGTTTGTTAGATTTGTCACCAAGTGCCTTTAATTTGGCTAAGCCATCTCACTGGACTCTGTTTTCTTTCAATTAGCTTCTCTGAGCCTGCATGTTTATAATGTAAAATTCACAGTTGAACTTCTAGAATGAAGTGCCAATTGCTCCGTTATTGGAAGCCATGATGCACAGTGGCTTACTACAATCATCGGTAACTCATTTGTTCCTTTAAAGGCAACTGCGTTGCTGATTACATTGAGACTGCTCATTACTGAAATCCTTGGTGACTCTAAAGACCCTGGAATTATTGTAGATTCTAATACTGAACCTTTGGTCCTTGGTTCTTGGGGCTTTCTTAGATGCTATACTTAGCTTTCTGTACTTGTTCTACCCAGCTTCCTACGACTGCTTGTGCTCATACGTTCTTGATACCAGCTCTTTCACAGCCTCTGGAGAGACCGAGGGAAATTAGGAGACTTATTCACAGGTTATTGTAATGTCTGTTTTCTGAACTAGTTTAACACATATAAGGAGTCTAGTTATTTTGTCTTTTGGTTTTGTTACTTTTTTTTTTGGTCTTTTTGAGACAGGGTCTCCCTGTAGCCCCAGCTGTCCTGGAACTCACTATGTAGACCAGGCTGGCCTTGAACTCACAGAGATCCACCTACCTCTGCCTCCTGAGTGCTGGGATTAAAGTCGTGCACCACCATGCCCAGTGGTTTTGTTACTTTTTAGGATTTTTTATTTAGATTTTATTCACTTATTCTCAAAATATTTATTACAAGCTGGAAGTTTTCCTGAAAGATGTTTTCCTACCAGAATTTGATACCCATTCTTGGTTATTTTAGAATTTAATACAATTTGGGTAAGAAAAAAATGTAGTAAGCTCATTGGGGACAATAATATTTTATTTCTCATTTAATCTGTTACTATGCAATACTGTTTTATGGAGGCACACTGAATTTAGTGATCCTGAGTTAAAATACATCACACAAGGTGCTTAAAATATATTCTTTAAATTTTGGATGGAAATTTATATTTTACAACATTTGGAATATTTACTATCAGGTATATGTATATTGTGCATAGTTCATTTCATATATAGTATGAATTATGTTTCATTTTGATTCTACAGCTTCAATAAACAGCTCTGACATTAGAAAAAAACTAAGTTCCTGTGTAAAGTTTGACAATAGTAGGACTTGACTTTTCCAATTGTTTTTCCTATTAGTAGTGCCTAAGGATGTTGAGTTATTGAAATATCTTTAATACTTCTTGGAAAGTTTCACAAATGCTTTGTAGAACACTTGCCATATCTTAAGAGTCTATTAGCATGGGAGGGAACAGAAAGTTCTAATGCAGTTTCACAAGGCCACCAATGCTGAAACTGAATTCTGTGTTCCCAACCTTGTATTTTTTAGAATGATCACCATATTTTAGCAAAAGTTAGAAATTTCAGACGATATAATGTAATGATAGCTCTGCTGTGTCCCTGAATACATTCACACACATATGTTCTGTCCTAGGAACAGCAAGAGGCTACGAGGTCTCTTGTGCTGAACTTTCTAATCATAGATTGTTCTGAAGCGTTTGCTGACAAAATTTACAACAACGTCATTTGGCCACCAAATGACTGCAGTTGTGTGTGAACTGTTTGTTTCTAAGAAAATATTCACCGATATTAAATTGTTACTAATTTAAAGATCTTTTTTATTTTGTACAATCCACCAAATCTAGTGATATAATTCTTGTGTTGATAAAGGGATGGTTCACAATAATTCTCAAGTAAAGCATCAGGCTTTTATTAGCTCTCTGCAGCCTTTGCTAATGCCTCCCTCCAGGAAACAAAGCACACAAACAAACGCAAAGTAACCGCTCAGTCTTATTACGCTAGGTATTAGAAAGTTAGGAAACAAATACACGGGCTTTCAGTTTTCACTGATTTTAGCTACTTAATGTTTGTTTGGCTCAAAATCCCAGCATCTGATCTCTTCTAAGATAATAAGGCCTATCTACAGTGTGCCAGAAACACTAGATTATCAGTATGCTGAGCCAGTGACATTATTTGTCACCAAGCATGGAAGTCTAACACATTTGCCCACTGCATCCCGGTGTTGGAGTCACTAAGGAAAGCTACACAGTCAAGCGCTAGAGGATGTTTAGTCACACAGAGGAAAATCAGAGTAAGATCAGCTTTAGTAGAGGCTGTTGGCACACTGTGAACAGTAGGTCACTCCTGGCAATGGCTAGGGCCGTTATTCTGCTTCTGTTGTGCTACAGAGTAAGGAACTCTATCTTCTCCACATAGGGTACAGCTAGATTAGGTGTTGTCCTGATACCATATGACATAATGCTTGAACAAGGCATTTAGTGTGAAGCAAGGGAAGATAGTCCCATAAAAAGCAGTAAGCCAGCACAAGCCCTGAGGACTCTCTTATTAAGGCATATTCCAGATCCAAGGCCCACTGATATGCAGCATGTGGGGGATCAAACACTAGATACAGAACACTGCCATTTCCGGAGGTGGTGGCATAGAGGAAACTCATGCCCTGCTACACACCTCAACACTTATTCCATATTTATTATTATTTACTCTCCATGTTTCTATGGCTTGTGGGGAAAGAGATTACAAAGGTCTGACAAGGCACAAGAAATGGAGCTATCTTGGTAGATGGTTATGATAAAAATACGTTCCAAAAACTACACGAAAATTTCAGATAATAAAAACAGCTCATTCACCCTCCCAACTCCCCTACCCCATCTCTCCCCGTAGCAGGGGGACTGGCACATTTCCTGTCTTGGCACCCCAGACCTCTGGACTGACCTCTTGGCCCAAAGTCTCCACTACTTCCTGATCCTTTGTGTCCAGGCCAACCAAATTCCTCCCTCTAGTCTCCACCTTGCATTTCTGGGCTGCCCAGGCCCACAGCTTCCTGGAGCCAGCAGCTTGCCTGGGTAAGTTCGGCTGTACCCGCTGTGTCTTGACACCCCCAGCCTCATTCACCCTCCCAGCTCCCCCACCCCATCTCTCCTCCTAGCAGGGGTACTGGCCGATCTCTTGTTGTGACACTCCAGAGCAGTAGACTCACCTCTTAGGCCAGAATCCACACTGCTTCCTGATCCTTTGCGTGCAGACCAACCCAATTCCTCCCTGGAGTCCCCAGGAGCCCTTGGGCCTCTTCTCACCCCTACCGACCTTTGCATCCCTACCAGCATCTTTCCTGGGCCCTGCTCCCAGGTCAGCCCAGCCCTCAAATTACTGAGGCCAACATTTTTCCTGGAGGATTCAGACCTTAGGAGAAAGCCTGAGAGCATCTGATACTTGTCTGATGTGGGCCTCTGTGGGAACTCCTGAGCAGCAAGACAAAAGCAATTTGGTCACTCCAATATAAAAGCAAAAGAGAGGACCTGAAGCCTAGACCAACCAGCTTTTCATGCCCAACAAGTAAACCACAAAGGCACATAAAATTTACAAAAAGAAGCAGACCTAAACTCAACAAAGGAAGGCTTGAGGCTCACACAAGAACCAAACTCTACAAAAGAAATCCACATGTCAAAGTCACAGAGAAAAAATAATAACATGAAAAATCAAAATAATATAGTCCCACCAAGTACCATCAGTCTTCTAGAGGAGTACATGAGAACCCCCCTAGAGATAACACAGGACATGGAACTCAAAAGAACAATTAAAATCATGATAAAAAATTCACTGAATTTAATGACAGGAGAAAGCCTCAGCAATGGAATGAATGAAATGGAAAACAGAGTATCAAGACTGGAAGATAAAGTGGATGAACTAGATTATGAAAAATTTAAGAAAACATAAGAATGGAATATGCAGGAATTGTGTGACACCATAAAAATACCAAACTTGTGAATCATAAGCATGCAGGAAGGAGAAGAATCGCAGGATAATGGTATGGACCAGATCTTCCACAGGATTGTAGAAAAAAATTTCTCAAAATTAAAGAAAGACATGCCCATACAAATACAAGAAGCATATAGAACACCAAATAGACAGGAATAGGAAAGAAACTCTCCATGGCACATCATAGCAAAAACACTAAGCATACAGAACAAAGGGAGAATACTGAAAGCTGAAAAAGAAAAACAAGTCACGTATAAAGGAAAACCTGTCAGGGTTACAGCTGACTTTTCAGTGCAAACTATGAAAGCCAGAGAGTCTGGAAAAAGTATTCCTAGTTCTAAATGACCACAGATGCCAACCTAGATTACTTTACATTTGACAAAATGTCTATTTTTGTCAAAGGGGAAAGAAAAATCTTCCATGACCTAAATAGGCTGAAAGAATTCATGCCCACAAAACCAGCCTTCAGAGGCTTCTTGAAACAATGCAAAGAGCTGAAGAAAGGAACGACTATACCCAAGGGATTATAGAAAGAAATTTAATGAAGGTGTAACTATGGACATGCACAGCTACAGCAAGAATGTGAACAGAAATAAAAATGACAAGAATCAATAAACATCCTTCATTAACAACTTTAAACATCAATGGTCTGAACTCCCCAGTCAAAAGACACAGATTAGTTGTAAACTAAAACTTATCAGAAGAAATAAAGAGGGCCACTTCATTCTGATCGAAGGAACAATTGACCAAGAAGATATTATAATCATGAACACATATTCACCAAACTCTGGTGCACCTAACTTCATAAAATCAGTACTACAGTACTTTAAGACCCAGATTAATCCCAACTCATTAATATTGGGGGACTTTAGTACCCCATTGACTCCATTATATAGGTCAACAGGACAGAGAATTAACAGAGAGACATCTGAATTAAACAATGCCATGCATTAAATGGGCTTAACAGACATCTACCGAATATTACACCCAAGCACTAAAGAATATACTTTCCATTCAGAGCCCCATGGAACTTTCTCCAAAATCGACCATACACTGGGTCACAAAACAAAAAGGTTGAAATAATTCCATGCATTCTATCAGATCACAATGCAATAAAGCTTAAAATCATCACTGGAAGAAACCCTAGTAACTACATGAACATATGGAGCTTAAACAATACACTCCTGAATGATGAATGGGTCAAAGGAGAAATTAAGAAAGAAAAGAAATAAAAGTATTCCTGGAACAAAATGAAAAGGACAATACAACACAACACAAAAGGACAATACAACACAACAACCTCTGGGACACATTGAAAGCAGTTCTTAGAGGGAAGTTTATAGTTCTAAGTTAAACTTAGAACATTAAAAAATCAGAAAGATCACAAATAAGTGACTTAACATTGCAACTCAAGACACTTGAAAAGCAACAGCAAATGAAACTCAAACCCAGCAGACAAGAAGAAATAACAAAAATCAGAGCAGAAATTAATGAAATAGAAACAAAGAAAACAATACAAAGAATCAACAAATCCAAGATCTGGTTCTTTGAAAAGATAAACAAGATTGACAGACCACTAGTCCAGTTAACCGAAAGAAAGAAAGAGCACCTCCAAATCAACAAAATCAGAGAAGAAAGGGGAAGCACCACAAAAGACACCAAAAAGATCCAGACCATATAAGGGAATACTTTAAAAACATATATGCTACTAAATTTGAAAACCTAAAAGAAATGAACGGGTATCTAAAAGCATAGGAACCACCAAAACTAAGCCAAGAAGAGATCAACACCTTAAGCATACCCATAACACATAAGGAAATTGAAACAGCAATATAAAACCTCCTGGCTAAAAAAAAGCCCAGGACCAGATGGATTTACAGCAGAATTCTACCAGACATTTAAAGATATACACCCAATACTACTTAATTTATTCAAAAAAATAGAAGTAGAGGGAGAACTTCCTAGTTCCTTCTACGAAGCCAGCATCACTCTACTACAAAAGCCAGGTAAAGTTACAACCAAAAAAGAAAACTATAGACCCATATTCTTAATGAACATAGATGCAATAATTCTCAACAAAATACTTGGAAACTGAATACAGACACACGTCAAAAAGATCATCCACCATGATCAAGTCAGCTTTATTCCAGAAATTCAGGGATGGTTCAATATACATAAGTCAATAAACATCATAAGTCATATAAATGGGCTCAAAGACAAGAACCACATGGTCATCTCAACAGATGCAGAGAAGGCCTTTGACAAAATTCAACATGAATTTGTGTTCAAAGTCCAAGAGGAAATTCGACTGGAGGGAACGTACCTCCACATAATTAAAGCCATATATAACAAACCCATGGAGAACATCATTCTAAATGGAGCAAAACTGGAAGAATTGCCATTGAAATCAGGAACCAGACAAGGCTGTCCAGTATCCCCACTTTTCTTTAACATAGTGCTTGAAACTCTTGCAAGAGCAAAAAGGCAAGAGAAAGAAATGGAAGGAGTAATAATTGGAAAAGAAGAGCTCAACTTATGCCCCTTTGCAGATGATATGATGTTATACCTAAGAGACACCAAAAATTCCATCAGAAAACTCTTAGAAATTATTAACATGTTCAGTAGAGGGGCAGGTTAAAACTTAATCTACAAAAGTCTGTAACCTTTCTACATACCAATAACAAGTAATCAGAAAAAGAGTGTATGGAAACAATCCCTTTCACAATAGCTGCAAAAACAAATATCTTGGAACAAACCTGACCAAAGACATTAAAGACCTCTACAATGAAAATTTTAACTCTTTAAAGAAAGAAATTGAGGAAGACATCAGAAGATGGAAGGACCTCCCATCCTCATGGTTTGGAAGAATTAATATTGTGAAAATGACCATCCTACCAAAAGCCATTTATAGATTCAATGCAATGCCAATCAAAATCCCCATGACATTCTTCACAGAGTTGGAAAAAACCATCCTGAGATTCATGTGGAAGCACAAAAATCCTCGGATAGCCAAAGCAACCCTGAGCACTAAGAGCAATGCTGGGGGGATTACTATACCAGATATTAAACTGGATTACAGATCCATTGTCATAAAAACAGCATGGTAGTGACACAAAAATAGACCCATAGATCAATCAAAATTGAAGACCCAAATATGAGAACATGCAGTTTCCAGCACCTGATATTTGACAAAGGGGCCAAGAACATTCTGTGTAGGAAAGACAGCATGTTCAGCAAATGGTGGTGGCAAAACTGGATCTCCACCTGTAGATGAATGAAACTAAACCCCTATCTTTCACCTTTCACAAAAGTCAACCCCAAATGGATCAAAGACTTCAAATTTAGAATTGGAAACCCTGAAACTGTTAGAAGAAAACATTGACAGTAACTACAAGATATAGGTATAGGAAAGGATTTTCTAAATTGAATAGAAGTTGCCCAGGAATTAAGGCCACCACTCAACCAGTGGTACCACATTAAACTAAAAAGCTTCTGTCCAGCAAATGAAACAAAAAAGTGAAGAGAAAACCCACAGAATGGGAGAAAAATATTCACCAGTGACACATCTGACTGAGGTTTAACATCCAGAATATATAACAAACTCAAAAAACAAAGAATCAAGAAAGGAAGTAACCTGAGTAAAAGATGAGCTAAGGAACTGAACAGAGAGTTCTTAAAAAAGAAAAAAAAGATGGCTAAGAAGCATCTGAAAAGGTGTTCAACATCATTAATAATTAGGGAAATGCAAATTAAAACCATTTTAAGATATCGTCTTACCCTGGTTAGACTGGCTAAGATCAAGAGAATAAATGATACCAAATGTTGGAGAGGATGTGGGGAAAGGGAAATGCTCATCCACTGCTGGTGGGATTGCAAACTTGTACAACCCCTATGGAAAGCAGTGTGCAGAACCTTTAAAAAACTATGAATGAACCTACCATTTGACCCAGTTATGCCACTCCTTGGCATATATCCAAAGAACTCATCCTATTGCAGAGACACTTGTACATCATGTTTGTTCCTGCTTTTTTCACAATGGCTAAGAGATGGAAGTACCATAAGTGTCCCTCAAGTGAAAAGTGGATAATGAAAATGTGGTTCATTTATACGATGGAGTTTTACTCAGCAGTAAAGAAAGATGAAAACATGAAATTTGCAGATAAATGGACGGAGCTAGAAACTGTTATACTAAGTGAAGTAACACAGACTCAGAAAAAAAGATGTATATTTGCCCTCATATGTGGATCCTAGCACCAAGTCCTTATAAGTTAGTATGTATCCAGACATAGCTACAGGAACCAGGATAATGGAAAGGAACCAGAGAGGTAAAGTAAAGAAAGAACCTGAAAGAGAAGAACAGTAGGAAACAGGCATTAATGAGGGAGATATGGATAAAAATGGGGTTATTTTAAGGAGGGAGGGAGGGTCATACAAGGAACCTTGGGGATAAAGGGGAAGGAGGAGCTCAAGAGAGGTGGGACCATAGGAGAAGGGTATTATTAAGGGAGAAATGGGAAAAATAGGGGCACTTTACATGAGGAAAACATGGTGGAAGGGTTAGACAATGGCAGAGGTAAATAATGCCTAGCTAGTTTAAAATAACCAGAGGGAACCATATTAATCAAACAACCTACTGACAAATTATACATACAACTAGCTCAAGGAATATAATATATGTCTAGGCAAGGTTTATCTGAGAATGTTTGGTGTTTTCCCAAGCTTTATCTGTATAACACACGGTACTTAAAAGTACCAGACTGGTGGAATGAACCTTCTTGCATATCTAACAGCTATACTTTGAGGCCCATACTAATTTGGTCAGATGGTCATAAAGGACATTTTTTTCTCCTTGCCCTCCTAGGTCAACTATGCTCCAGGGGACTATGAGCATCTCTCAAAATGTCATGTAACTGTGGTGCCTCACCTGTCCTCTTGATCAAGAAGGCCATGGAGACCCCACCAAATGGACTTGAACCAGTGACCAGTCTACAAAGAGGAGGGTCAACACAGAGGAAACAGTTTCTTCATGCTTCCAAGCGAAGCCAGCCATGGTTGAGCAGGACCTTTGACTTATCTTTACATAGATGGAACTGGTAAAAGAATGGAGCCAGAGGCTCCTCCCAAGCCCATGTGACCCCTGAGGAACAGATCCTTAAATGACCTTAAGAGTAAAAATAAATTGGTTTGTCTGGGCCAACTGTGTGGTCTTAAACAGTCGAAACTATAATCAAAAAGTAAAGGGATCCATATAATTCTTTAAGAGCCCATGTGTATAGCTAAAGGCTACATAACAAGAAACAATGCCAGACAGGGGATGTCTTCCTTTGAGTTGTTGGCCAGGGTGGTCCAAGAGACTCCCAGACAGTAACCCAGCATAGAACTGGGAAAATGAACAGCAGACCCCAATCTTATCTCATGGAATATTAGGAACTTATTGCTGCTAGATGAGGAAGAGCTGATCTTCCTAAAACAAGAAACTCTAGATAGGCTGACTAGATTCAGTGGATGGACAAGCGCTGGAAAACAGCTGGGGGTGCCGACAACACAGTGGACAGTAACAGGGATTACAGAGTATGTGGGCTCCAGTGTGTGTGTGGGGGTGCGCTATGGGAGGGTGCCATTTGGGATGTGGGTATATAGATGAATAAGATTGTTTGGGATGTTCTCTATGAAATACACACAAAAAATCAACAAATTAAAAAATGAGTTATATTTGAGGAAGAATCATAAAAATTTTGTCCATGTTAATTAGTAGAGGTGAAACACATTACAATTGAAATATACCCAATGATTTTATATCCATGCTCAGGTGGATCTCAGAAAGTAATCGACGATGACTAGTAATAATTGGATACATAGAGATTAGAGACACATGTGCAAACATCTAAGCGTTTGTAGCATTAAAAATGAGTTTTTCTGTATGAAACAGTATATTTTAAAATGAAATGGAGACCTTTTTTAAAGGTTATAACCTCATTCAATTTTATGTCTTATAGGGTTTATACTGAGTTCAATATTGTATAACTGTATTAATTCAACCGTTAACCTAAAAATTTACAGCCAATATTGAAAGAGATGCAGCTTTGCTCTAGAAATTGTTAGTGAATATGTTAATGCTGTAATGAAATGTTTCTTCTAAGCATTTGGTTATTAAAGAAATAATTTTTAAAAAATGAAAAAAGTAAATAAGAATATTATTTTAAAGTGGAGTTAATGGTTTTCATATGTTTTTTTCTAATACATGTGCTTTTCACTAGTAACTATAACACATGGATATTACCACCACACAAAATTATTGTATGGCCCTAAACAAGTTTTGGTTAATTCACTATAGAGTCCATGAGTGTGAACTATCTAGAGAATCAACAGGCATATTCTGGACTGTACTTTTTAAAAAAATATTTTATTTATTATCTTTATTTTTTTATGTGTGTGAGTGTATTGCCTGCATGTAGACAGGTGCACCTGTGTTGTACAATGCCTGTGGAGGTCAGAAGAAGGCATCAGATGCCCTGGACCTGGAGTTACAGATGGTTGATAGCTGCCATGTGGGTTCTGGGAACTGAACCAAGTCCTTTCTGCAAGAGCAGCCAGGGCTCCTAAGTGCTGATCCATCTCTCCAGACCCTTGATTGTACTTTTTTTAACTTAAAAAAGAAAATCCACTTCTGATATGAATTTTGGGAATGGAAAATAATAGTTCAAGGAGTCAAACATGCAAAGATCATCGTTAACATGTATCATAGTGTGTACCTTGTTCCTTTAGGATCACTGCCACGTTCACCTCATGTCCAACTCTTTAGAGTTAATGTATTTTAAAAATTAAATTTGAGGAAGGATGAGGTAGAGCGAGGAGGGGGGTAGGAAGGGGACTGAGGAGAGTGAGGGGAAAGAAGGGAATAAGGGGAGAGAGGATAGGAAGATGAAGCAGAAAAAAGTCCCCAAGAAAGACACTTTGTTTTATTTCATGGGGTAACAGCTGGGATGCTCATTTACTGTCCGTTTCAAGCTAATAAAATTTATTCTAAAATAGCTGTCCAATACCACTCAGAAAGCCAATCTTTTTTTGCTAGAAATCAAATGACTTCTTGTAATACTCTTTTGTGAAGCCTGCTGATTATTTTACCATTTGGGCATAGAAATGCAGTTGTAAGAACTTTAAAAATTCAACTATTCCTAATTCAGATAACCTCCTCTTATGCTGTTCTGCTGAAAACGTGTAAGGTCTAACACATCTTTAGTTTGTTCTTTACCAAAAGAAATGCAAATTTTTAAAGAAAGTGATGTTGAATCATCAATTCACATTGATTTTATCTGGTTTGAAGTATTCATCTTTGTCCATATTATTACCAGCACTCATCGTTAGCCCCTATCTTCCACTGTCTCCTCTTTACTTTTCCAGAAAATACTGTTGCTAAAAGGAAAAGAATGCACCAGGTCAGCTCATTTAGAATTTGATTTTGAAAAGGGTTAAAATATAGATAAGTTAATTTTGAGTTCCCCTTGGGGTAAGAAGAAATGGTATACATTAACTTTCCTGAATAAAGGTAACTGGAACATATGTTAGATTAATTTGGAGATTATAGGTCTGGACTTTATTACTTTTTTTGAGTCTTCATGATTATGTATCAAATGTTTCTAATGAAAATATGAATTGTTATCTCTATATTGTTGATGTTTTTCTCTGCTTTCTTTTGTGTCTCTTTAATGATTAAAGGCACATTAATGATGATGAGGAAAATGAAATGAATATTCATTGTTTACTCCAGCCAGTATGTGATATATACATGCATACTCATATGAATACACAAACTATTTGCCTGTTTGTCTGTCCAACCATCTGTCCATCTGTCTGTCCACCCACCCATCCAGCACACACATATACATGTATAACTATCTATCCATCCATCTATCTACTTATCTGTTTGTCCATCTATCCATCTATCTAACACATACAACATATACACATATCCATCTATCAACTATTTATCTGTATCTATCAGCTATTTACAAACCTGTCATCTATCTATCTATCTATCTATCTATCTATCTATCTATCTATTTATCTATCATCATCTATCAATCAATCTATCATCTATCTATCATCTATCTGTCATCATCTATCATCTATCTATCTATCTATCTATCTATCTATCATCTATCTATCACCTATCTATCTATCAATCATCATCTATCTATCTATCATCTATCATCTATCTATCTATATCTATCTATCTATCATCTATCATCATCTATCATCTGCCTATCATCTATCTATCTTTCTATCTTCTATCTATCTATCTATCTATCATCTATCTATCTATCTATCTATCTATCATCTATCTATCTATCTATCTATCTATCTATCATCTATCTATCTATCATCATCTATCTATCTATCATCATCATCTATCATCAGCATCATCTTTTCATCCATTTATCCACATATCTATAAACATACTAGGTAAGTGTCCTAAATTTTTGCCTTCCTGCTCTCTGTTTTTCAGGGTTTCTTGCCTAGGGAGCTATCTGACAAACCACAGAACATTTTAATCTGAATTTTTCATTTTATATCTGGGGGTGAGGTGGGGGATGGAGAACTTACAAAGAAAGGACTGCCCAGTACCTGGTACCTAGTTCTGTGTGGCTAGGCCTGCCATTCCAGATCGCTTCCGTGCTTGCCCACAATCTCTGTTAATTTTCACCCATGCATCTTGGGCCAGCAGTCTCGCCCCAGGTCGGTAAATACCCCTTCTTGTGTCTATGCAGTGAGATGCTGGGACCATCTTTCTCTCCACAGCACCCAGAAGCCCCTCCCTTCATGGCTACCTCTCTGCAGTCAATTCTATGCAGCAGGTCCCGCCCCTTGGAGGAAACAGGCCCCTGGGACACAGTAACATATATGACATTTACAATAGAGGAGATGAATAGTTCCACGATAGGAACTATTATTCTCTACATTTAAAAGATTAAGAAATGGAGGCACAGATAAGCTAAGTAATTTTCACATAGTAGTTAAGACATATAGAAAGGATCTCAACTGAGAGTGGCTGTTTTCACCACTGTGTTGTGCAGGCTTTTGTCTAGATACTCAGCTTTGTGTTTCTTAGTTCTTGCTTAAAGTCATTTTCAAACATCATATACATGAACATATATGCGTGTGGGTATTTTTCCCTTACTCAAGAAACCTATTAAACTTATTAAATCAAATAGCTTTAGATGTCAATGATATCAATATTGGGGAAACCAACTATTTAAGTAAGCAAATATGCTTTTGTACAATCCAGGACCTGTAGCAGGCTAAATATTTCAGATGTATTTTTTGCATTTTTATTAGTCTTATTCACTTAATTTATTTTGAAAATTAACGGCATATTCTGATAACAGCACATGATAGAAAAGGGACTGCCACTGATATCTGGACTTGAATATCTTTCATCTAAAGAGATGTGATGTGGCTGAAACAAATTTCATAGCTTAAACAATACAGATTTATTACCTCACAGATCTGAAGGGCCCATGTCCAGTACAGGTCTCACTGGGCCAAAATCAATGTCATGGGCTTGCATTCCCTTTTGGAGGTTCTAGGAAAGAGTGCATTTTTGGACTTTTCCAGCTTCTAGAGGCCACCAGTGTTCCTTGGCTCATAGCTCCTTCCTCCATTTTCAAGCTAGCAAGGAGAGACCAGCCCATTTTTATCCTTTTGGTTCTCTGAAGTCAAGAAATGCTCTCCAATTTTCAGCACTCATAGGAACAGATTAGACACATTTCAAAGTCTGTACTCTTTTTTGTTTTTTTTTGGTATGAAACAGGATCTCCCTATAGACCAAGCCAGTCTGGATCTCGCTATGTAGACCAGGTTGGCCTTGAACTCACAGAGATCTGCCTGCCTCTGCCTCCCGAGTGTTGGAATGACAGGCATGTGCAACCACACCCAGCAAAGAATAAGCACCCGAACAGGGACATGAACATTGGACCCTCAGATTAAAAGTCTGATGCTCTACCAACTGTGCTATCCATTTCACTTTAAAATATATTGTTTCATACAGAACAACTCATTTTTAATGCAACTAACACTTAGATGTTTGCACATGCATCTCTAATCTCTATGTATCTGATTATTACTAGTCACAGTTGGTTGCTTTCTGAGATCCTTGGCACCTGAGCATGGATATAAAGTCATCAGGTAGATTTCAGTGGTACTGTTTTTCATATCTACTAATTAACATGAAGCAAATTTTTATGCTTCTTTCTCAAAATATAACTCATTTTTTAAACTTATTGATTTTTTTGTGTATTTCATACAAAAACCCAAACAATCTTATTCATCTTTATACCCAAATGGCACCCTCCCATAATCTCCCCCCACCCTTCCCCCAGCTGGAGCTCATATACTCTGTAATCCCTGTTACTGTCCATTGTGTTATCATTGCCTCAAGCCATTCCCCAGTGCTAGTCCATCTGCCGACTATCTAGAATTTCTTGTTTTAGGAAGGTCAGCTCTTCCTCATCTAACAGCAACCAGTTGCCAATATTTTTTTAGATAAGATTGAGGTATGCTGTTTATTTTCCCAGTTCTATGCTGGGTTACTGTCTGGGAGTCTCTTGGGCCACCCTGGCCAACAACTCAGAGGAAGGTATTTCCTGTCTGCCATTGTTACTTGTTTTATAGCCATCAGCTATACACATGGACTCTTAAAGAATTACATTGATCCCTTTAATCTTTGGTTATACTTTCCTTTTGGGTGTTTAAGACCATGCAGTTGGCCCAAATAAGCCAACTTATTTTTACTCTTAGGTTGTTTGAGGATTTGTTCCTCAGGGGTCACATGGGCTTGGGAGGAGCCTCTGGCTCCTTTCTTTTACCAGTTCCATCTATGTGAAGATAAGTCAAAGGTCCTGCTCAACTGTGCCTGGCTTCACTTGGAGGTATGGAGTAAATGCTTCCTCTTTGTTGATCCTCCTCTTTGTAGACTGGTCACTGGTTCAAGTCCATCTGTGGGGTCTCCATGGCCTCCTTGATCAAGTATTGCTCCCCACTTGAACTCATATGCTAAGTTGTGAGTTTCCTGGTTGAACTGAGTTCCCAGTAGATAGTCAGCATCGACCACCGGGCATATAAGTGAGCTATCTTAGATATTTTGAGTTTAGAGATTTCAGATGACTGCAGGCCACTTATAATTGATGAAGTGACACTTCTCAGTTGAGCCAAGCAATGCATCGATGAGAGCTGCAAACCATTGCTTAAGCCACTATGTTTTGTAACATGGAATTAACTAGGGAGAAAGTCAAGGTAGGATGAAGTTTTCATCTTTTGATCCATCAGTCCTTGCCAAGGTCTAAAGCTACTGTTTCTATGAGGTATCTTAGTTGCAAAGAGTAAAAATTAAATTCTGGATAATTCAAGAAAAAAAATCCCTTAAAAGTATAAACTGTATTTTGGTTCTCAGTCATCTGCTAATTTAGCCATTTGGCTTGGTTCCTCTAGGAGTGTTAATACAATTGCAATATGGTACTTTTCAGTATATTCCAATTTAACATTGTAATTTAGAAATGAAATTAGGTATCTTCCAGAATTGTAAGAGAAATTAGAAAATCAAGATTGCACAGCATTTTGCTTCAAAAATGTATACATTAACCATGTGGGCATGAACAATGTCCAAAATTGTCCTAGAAGGATGCCCAGTGAGAAGATTGCTTTACCTTACTAAGTCTAAGCTCTGAGTATTGAACCTCTGCTAGAGACACCACAGTGGTGATTGATAGTATATATCAGAACCAGCATCACTACTTCTACCCTCCAAAATCCATCTCACCTTCCCCTTTCCTCCTCCAGGGAGAACTGCCCAGGTATCCTCCTTCCTTGTGTTACAGCTCTCCATTCAATGTCAGGACAGTGCAACTGACTAATGGAATGCAACTACCTTTCTTGTTCAGGTTTTTGTAACAGAATATCTGGGTAATTTGTATGTAATGGAAATCTATTTCTCACAGTTCTGGATGGGGAAGATGACGAACATCTGAGGTGAGGGAACAGCATTATCAAAGCAGAGCTGTATGAATTTCCTTAGTATATCTTAGGAATGATCACTGGTTGATCTGGAAAAGCCTAGGCACTAAAGTGATGTAGTAGAAAAGAGGGTCAGGAAGGAAATCTTGAAAAGAGTGTGTGGGAACATTAAATTGAGACTGAAGAGTTAAGACTTCGGTGAATATTGATAAGCCATTGAAGTCATGTAAGGGAGGATTATAAGCCTGTAACTCAGGTGGCGATTTAAAAGGTGGAGTGGAACCTAGAGTGAAGTCTTGGACCATTTTTTAAGTTCAAGAAACATACTAAGCAAAAGACTGATACTAAGAGCTAAATTGGAATGATGGCTGATGCAGTGGGGAGAGGGAGACAGATATAGTCACTGTCCATGAGACACAGGTGAAGGGTTTTGGCAATCACACTGGTGTAGGTTCAAGAGAGCTCTGACTGCAGTGAATCAGGTCTGGTAATGGTGAGGCATTGCTGAAAAAAAGATGGGAGCCACAGCATGCTGCTCTGTCTCCAGTTTTGCTGATGTTGAGTTTGAAGTCCAGATCATGAATTTCTGGTACTCTGAAGAGGGGAATATCATGCGTTATAGCTTGAAAAATCTCTGTTGCTCTACATTTGGATTGTCTAGCTTATTTTTAAGTTGTAACACTGTGAACATCACAAAGAGTTCCTAAACAAGTAGTAAAATTTTTATGGTACAATATAACACTCAATATTTTTCCTTGATTCTTTTCTTGCTATGTCATCTTTATCCTTTCCTTCTCTTTCTGCTTCCTGAAGGGCATTAAGGAAGGAATGCTTTTCTTTCTGTGGCTTCTGTCCAATTTGGTGCAGTCCAAAGGAACAAGATGCTAAGTACAATTTGAAAAGTGTTTCTGTTTTAAGTTGAACTCAAAAGTTCAAGCCATGTGTCTCTAATGTATATGCCACTCTCCTCTAGTGCAAGCTGGAGGCATTTACCACTGTCTACTGTGGGCACCGTGACTGGTGCTTCTAGCCGGGATGGCCAGTTGGCATTACACAATCAACTTTCAACAGAAGCAAATTTTGAATATAAAATCCTCATATTGAACATAGTCCTGGGCACTGGCTGGACACTGCTGTGCCTGCTCACTTCCGATGTCTGCCCTGTTCCCAACCATTTTGGGTTTTGCTTTCCATTTTTGTCTTCACTGAACTATTTCTATCAACAGATTTTTTTGTGTGTGAAACAAATACTTTTATTGCATATTTATAAAATCTGAAAAGTGTAACAAGTGGTTTTTCCCTCCCATGATTCTTCTTTTTATTTTATTATTTTATTTTATTTTTTGAGGCAGGGGTCTCATGTATCCCAAGCTGGCCTCAAGCTTATTATATAGCTGAGGAGAAGATGACTCTGAACTCCAGATTCTCCTGCCTCCACCTCCCTGGTGCTAGGATCACAGGTGAGTGCCACTGTACTAAAGTTCCCTCTTAATCTTTAGGATTTGGTTAGCTCCTAACTACAAGTCCTTTAAAGAGTTCTTTACACACACACACACACACACACACACACACACACGTACACACACATGCACACACACATTTTAGTTTATAAATTTATATCTTATTTTTTTATTACATTTTTACTTGTTAATTGTGTATATATGTGTGTATATGTGTATAATGCATGCATGTGGTGTGTTCACATGCCACAGTGCTTCTGTGAAGGTTAGAGGATAACTCTGTGGATTCAGTTCTCTCCTTCCACCTTTTCATGGGTTCCAAGGTTTGACTCAGGTTGTTAGGCTTGCATTGTCTGTTGGCAAACACCTTAACCTGCTGAGCTGAGCCATCTTGCCCTGCACCAAATTCCTTACTTAAAAAAAAAATGGGAAAGGGGAATCAAATTTTTCTATTGTGCCAGAGTCTCAATTCATTCCAGGCTGTCATGAAGGTCACTATGTGGCCCCAGGCTTACTTCATACTTACAACAATCTTCCTGCCTCAGCCTTCTAAGTTCTGAGGTTACAGGTATGAATCATCATACCTGACTGACAATTTTTAATTGCAATAAATTATATAGCATAAACATTTGCCATATGACTTTGTTTTAAGGGTGCAGTTTAATAGCGCTGAGTGTGTTCACACCTTTGCACAACTGTTTGGGGTTCGACAAATGACACCCTAGAATGAAGGCCCATCTCAGAAGCAGTTTCTCTCTGGCTTGTCCTGCTATTTTGTCACTTATTTTCCTCAGAGGCAAGCCTCAGAAACTAGAATTTTTTTTAGGGCAGAACTTAGAAACTAGAATCCTTTCTCTCTAAGTCAGCTCGATGCCTCCTGTGCTACATGAAATTATAATCAAATAAACTTGCAATGGCTTTTCTTTCAGTCATCTGTCAATTGCTAGTTTGTTCTGGCAGAATAGAACATCTAACTTCAGAGGGGAAATGTGAGCTTCTCTACACAAGCAGTGTAGAGTTTTTACTTGGAAAAACTGAAAATTGTAACCATTAAGCAACTCCCTCCCTGTTTCTCCTTCACATGGGCCTCAGTGACCACCGTGTTATCCACTGTCTCTCTGAAGTGAGTACTCTGGGTGCCGTGTAAAAGCAGACTAATATAGCACTTGCATTTTTGTTTTTCTCGATTTTGATCCATCTCCTTGCGTGGGATTTAAACTCACCTTAGGTTTTGTCACTTTGTGTATCCACTGACTTGACCTCAGAACCTCACTAATAGTATGCTGGGGTTTTGCCACCCCCACCCAGGGAAAGTGAGATAAAATTAAAGAATGCAGGAACCACATGAAGCTTCCTGTATCATATCTGCTCTCATTCTGATCACAGAACTAGAAGGAATCCAGAGGCTCAGAGGATTCAGGCTTCTGTCTTACAGGAAAATGTGTCATCTTGTCCTCTTTCTTGATATTAATGGTGAGATTACAAAATCCTGCCAATCAGAAGGCTCTGAGCAAGGCAACTCAAAGAGTGTAGGCAACACAAAGAGAAAACAACCAAAGCAGAATTCTGGAATTTATGTTTTTCTCAGAAGACAGTAACACATTTGTCAGATAATTGCTGAATAGTGAGGCAAGTACTTAGGAAGATTGCAATCTGGCAAATTAGTCTCCTTTAAGAAATGTCTCACTGGATGACATAGTTTGATTTGAAACCAGAGTTGTAACCTTGAAAACTTGGTTAGGCCCTTGGTTAGTGAGACTGGCCCAGTCTCAGAGAGAAGTCTCTTTACAACAATGCCATATCATGCATCTGGGCTCAGGCATAGGTGAGCACTTCAGAAATCAGCATTGGCAAGAATTTGAGGGCTTAGTGAGTATATCTAGCTCCAGTCCAGAGTAGGAGTATGACAGGACAGTCTGTTTTAGAGGACTGTGTGTAAAAGCTTAACCACATGGGCAGCTCTTATACTAAGAGCTGATATGCAACCAGTACTTGGCACAATACCCATTATATAGGAGTTCAGCAAATACCCACTGAATGATTTTTATAAAAGAAATAACTTTAAGACAATTCTTATTTATAAATCTCCAGATCTCTCATTTGTTAATATATAGTTTGAATAAATTTCTGTGGTTAACACAGGAAAACAGCCTAGTACACTGGAACAGCATTCTCAAGATCTGAAGATTAAGAAGGTACTAGTGGGTCTGGGATATGTGCCCCTCACCCAAATATCTTTTTTTTTTTTTTTGTCTTTTTGAGACAGGGTCTTCCTGTAGCCCCAGCTGTCCTGGAACTCAGTATGTAGAGTAGGCTGGCCTTGAACTCACAGAGATCCACCTGCCTCTGCCTCCCATGTGCTGGGATTAAAGGCATGTGCCACCACACCCGACTAAACATCTTTTATAAAAGTGTGTTCCACCAATTTAACAGTTTGTTCCTGTTGTTTCACAAAATCTGAAAAGCTAGCAAAAGACAAAGCATTTTAGTTTTGAGAGAGAGAGAGAGAGAAAGAGAGAGAGAGAGAAGGAAGATACCTAGCTAGAATAGTCTTTTTTCCCTTTACTTAATAGAAACAGTATTAATATATTAATAGAAATGTGCAAGGGCTGGAGTCATGTAGATTTCAAACAACCGGTTAATGACTAGATAGCAACTTCTTCAAAGGGAGCCAGCTCCAGCATCACTTTCACCCACGGCATTCTCAGCACAGTATAGTCCTTAGCATGCGGGCATGTAGTGGGAGCTCAGGGTGAGACTGGAAACTGAGGGAGGCAGAAGTTTGAAAGTCGGTGAACCTGGCTCCTGGACCAATTCTGCAGCAGATCCTCTGGTCTTTTGAAGATGGAAGCAGAACTCAAAAAGAAAAATCTGAGTGTCTAGCCAATAAGATGGCTCAATGGGTAAAAACCTTTTTTTGTGTGCAAGGCTGACCACCAGAGTGAAATGAAAGAACTGACTCCTGAAAGTTGTCTCTGATCTCCACACACATACTTTGATATCTCACCCACAATAATAAATAAAACATTTTAAAAGAAAATAAAAAGATCTGGGTTTTACTGTTTCAGTGGTTGGTTGCTGACAGCTTGGGAGGAGAAGCAGTAATGCCGGATATTACAGTCATCTAATAACAAATGGTCTGTGTTCAGCATTTACAGCAAGGGCTAATCTTATGAACTTTTCTCCGCAGTCAGATTCTTTTTCCTGCAGGGTGTTTGGGACCACCTTCCACAACCACCACTGGTCTTTATCTTGTTAGTTTTTGGTATGTTTTGGGCATGTTATTACAATACATAGGGAGTAGGTGCAGGTAGCAATAATTATACTTTAAAAAAACTATCTGTTCTTGTTTCTGGTTAATGTAATAAATTTGATTCTTCCACTGCAACTGGATTTGGATTGTGAGATTTTAAGGAACCACAGTCACACCTATGTGGTCCTCAAGATACAGTACCAGTATAATGTTAGTAATTTATCAAGAACTAGTGGGAGAAAATACCAAAGGAGAACTCACAGGGTCATTGCCAGTGTAGTTACAGAAAGGAAGCAGGCACACGTGTCAGCCAGTGAAGAGACTTCTATGACCTGAACTAATCACTTGGTGTTTGGTTTTAACAATGAATATCAAAAATCATTTTGGATTAGAATTCCCCTGGAGAGAAATCACAAGTGGGCCCTGAAAGACGCATATGTGTGGGTAAGATCATTATTATTCTGCTCCCAACACTCAGCCCCCCTTTTATAATAACAATATTCTGATTTTGCTCTGTAGAATAAACCTCCTTTTGGTCATATAGAGCCAAATAGTTTCAATTTTTGCTTCATGGTATCAATATGACCAAATACCAAGCCTGCAATGAATCTATTCTGGTCACAGCTGGTTGAGGCAGAGGCCCAATTTAGGTCACTCAGCACTAATAATATTGATTATAAGGACTTTCAGAGTTGTCATGGAGAGTCCTCTGTCTAACTGTCACCATTTGCCGTCATGAGGGGCAGCAGACAGAATGGAGCCAGATTAGTGTGGAGAGGACCTGAGAGGTAGGGATTGATTCTGCTGTCATCATGTGAGCTCTGAATCCAGCTGTGACTGAAAACAGCATTACTCTCTATATTTTAGTTATGTAGTCAATGCATTCCAATTTTAAAATTTCTATATTTTCTTCTAATATTTTTAAAATTTTTATTGAAAGTTTTTGATTTTCATACAATATAATTTGATAGTACTTCACACATAATAACTGTTGTTTCACTATTTTATTTAGAATTGTTTGAATAATTGAATGAAACCAAAAATAATTTTAAATGTTTATTTTTAACCTATAGAGTAAGACTTTTATATTGGGTTTCCATAATGTGTGATCCCAAAAGATCCAACTGTGAAATGGGTCCAGCAGAGGCAGAAGGACAAAAGCATTGTATTAAGAGGGACGGCATGCATAATAATGATGTGAAAGAGGGAACTATGACAAGACTTGGACAGTAGCACAGACCTTTTTGCTTAGTGCAGAGGCTGAGGCAAGAAGATTTTCTCAGGCATTTAAATTAGGGTCAAGTCCTAAAGAGTCTAAAATGTCTGGCACAGAAGTTTAGAGTCAGAGAGAAGAAATGGCTTAGACATAGGGTTGTATAATTCAATTTTTGGTTGATACAGCTGCTTTTTCAACACTTCTGGGAATATCTGAAATGTGGGATAGGCACTCATCACAGATTTGCACAACTCAATATGAATTTAAAACCAAAATAATGTTTAAACCAACACTTGAGTTTTTACCGACTCACCTGCTGATCTTGTATGAGCAATTGGCTTAGTTGATGATGAATATGTACATTTTAGCTCTCAGAAGAGGTTCTTAATAGCAAGTCATGATTTTTTACCTCATAATTTGAGCAGTTTGGTTTTTCAAGCACAGGAATCCAGAAACAACATTATACATTTGGCAGTGACAATGTGGCTTTAAGTACTACCCTCTTTGCTTATACAGACTCTTGTGGATAACATGTATCTGACTCTTCTGTCCATCATATTTCTCTTGACTAGTCCTGGTCTATCTTATCTTGTTGGTTTGTTAATGAATAAGGACTTACACACTGTACACTTGTCATCATACAAGTATAAAGCATGGCTTAATCCTTACCTAGGATTTTAACTTTGGCCTAATCCAAGTCATAATATTCTGAGTTTATATCTTCATGGTAAGTCTCAGCTAGACCTCAGATATCTCAGATTTATTTCATAGCTTTGACACAGTCTTGATCCAGACTTAATCATAAATACATGCTAGCTGTATCAGCCTGCATTGAGGAGAACAAGAAATTTAAGCGTTGTCCAATGGAAGTCCTGGACAAACCATGGAAAAGGCTAGGGTGTTTGTCTGGTGGTCTTACCTTCTTCTCTGAGATGATTTTTAGAAGGCTAGCCTGGACTCCAGATTATACTTTTGTCAGTGTTCTTCAGTGAAATAGAATTAATAGTATGTATTTACAAGTATAACATGTATAAAAAATTGGCTCTTGTTGTTATTGATTTTGAGAAGTTTGATGATGTGTCATTTACAAGTTAGAGACCTAGAAAGCTAGTGGTGTAGTCTGAGAACCACAGGGTGACTGTAAATCCCATTCAAGCGTGGCAGATGATTGACATTCTGGAATCAGGGAAGGAGAATGAACTTCCCTTTCCTATACCTTTGTTCTATTTATGTCTCAGTAGATTGGATGATGCACACCCACACTGGGGAGACAAATTTCCTTTACTGAGTACACTAGTTCAAACACAAATCTCCTGTAGAATTGCCTTCATTGACATGTATAAAAATAGTGTTTAATCTGGACATTTCATGTCTCAGTCAAATGGTCACATAAAATTAACCACCACCATTCTTAAAAGCTAAGTTAATGACTACTTTGGAATATGGTATCAGTTAATTATCATCTAGCAGCCTAGCTTTGATTTCTGCAAGTAGAGCTAATCAAGGGAAAGCCTGATGTGAGGAAGGTGAAGCTGGTTTATACAATGAGCTCTAATTTGCAGCAGGGTGGTAATGGTGTGGTGTTCTGGTATATAGGACTTTTTCTAAGAAGACAGACAAATTCATTTGGGTCTGAAATATAAAGACAAAGCTGGCGTCACCCATTTTGGAGCTGAGTCATAACTTTTAAGTACACTTGGCACCACAAGTGGGTTCTACTTCTTTGTGTTTCTTTGTGTTCAACCCACAGGATCAAAAATATATCATAAAGGGGCTAAAAAGATACGTCATGAGTAATAACACTGTCTGTTCTTGCAGAGGACCTGGGTTCAGTCCCCAACACCCACATGACAGCTAACAACTGCCTGTAACTTCAGTTCCAGAAGATCTGATACTACTCTTTTGGCCTCTGTAAGCATTGCACAACATGAGTGTACCTACATACATACATACATACATACATACATACATACATACATGCAAACACTGACAGACTCTTTTTCTATTTATAATCATGCTCTTAAAGCACGCTTTTTAAAAATCAAGAGTTCAATACTGTAGGAATCAATTTTGGATAGTGACAATTTTTTCTTTTCAACATTCTAGGATTCAGCTGCATAGTGAGGATAGTATTATGTTTGAAGAAACATTGGTGTAATCTAAGGTATATTTGAGATGTGATCTCATTATCAGCCCGAGCCATAATCTTGTTTACCTGCAGCATTTACTTTCCATAGTTTATATGCCAGTCTGACTTCTAATGAAAACAAAAAGCAGTAATTTCTTATACCATTCCATTATAGATACTTTAGTCCTAGAGTAGTGTATTAGTTAGTGTTCTGTTGCTGTGATAAAACACCATGATCAAGGCAGTTTATGAAAGGAAGAGTTTTTTGGCTTATGATTCAAGAGCAACAAGAATCCATCACGACATTTTAAATAAAGGAGTCCTGTCCAAGGGCCAGCACTCAGCAGACTCTTGATCTCTACCCTTTGGCTATTTGTGACCTTTTGTGTTCCTCCACCTCATGAGAAAGCTTCATTAATGAGAACTAAGAGATTCATTAGTGTCCTCTTCTTTACCCCTGTTCTATGTTCCATGAGCCTTAGGTGTAGAGGTTACATTGTAGATGCATCACTTAGGCCTGGGGGACGGGCTATGGGAGGTGCCAGTGGGGATGGCGGTATAAAGATGATTAAGATTGATTGAGATGTTCTGCATGAAATATACAAAAATGCAATAAAACAAAGAGAATCCATCATGAGGGGAGGCATGACAGGAGGCAGTTGGAGCAGAAAACTG
The DNA here is from genome assembly GCF_000622305.1 of Nannospalax galili. Taxonomy (NCBI): domain Eukaryota; kingdom Metazoa; phylum Chordata; class Mammalia; order Rodentia; family Spalacidae; genus Nannospalax; species Nannospalax galili. The sequence goes on along the minus strand of NW_008351624.1, from coordinate 767,498 downwards.
ATCATTCACATTTTCAAAAATACACAAGAATCAGGGAGAAATTGAAAGTAAGGCAAGGCTACGAATTCTCAAAGTCCACCTCCAATTACCTGCTTCCTCCGACATGGCTATGTGGTTTGAATGAGCGTCCTCCATAGGCTCCAAGTATTGGGATACTTGGTCCCCAGTTTGTGGTGCTGTTTTGGGGAGGGTCATAGAACCTTTAGGAGGTGTGGCCTTGCTGGAGAAAGCACGTCACTGGGGCGGGCTTTGAGAGTTCTTAAGCCTTGCTGCATTTTCAGTCTTGCTCTGCTTTCTGTTCTTGTTTGAAGACGTGAGTGCTCAGCTTTCTGTTCTAGCCACTGCAGCGGCCGTGCTTCCTCTTCCATTATGGACTCTCTTCTATAAGTTACCTTGATCATGTTGTTTTATCAAACAATGAAAAGTAGCTAATACCAAGGCCATACCTCTTAAAAGTCCCGTGCTCCTCCACAAACAGCACCACCAAATGTGGACAAAGTGATCAAATACTTGGTGCTTCTGGGGGACAGTCTCATTCAAACCTCTACATTCCCCTACCTTGCCCCCATAGGCTCATGGCCATATCATAATGCAAAAAGGAGTTGGCCCAATTTTTTTTAATCTCTTAATATATTTATTGAAAATGTAATGTATAATACTGAATGAGTCTCATCATGGTACAGAGAGCACAGGGTACTGCTCAACTAATGCTACCTGTGAAAAGTTCTTTCTTTTTTTTTAAAGGTAGTCTGCCAATTTTTTAAAAATAAATAATTTATTGAGAATTTCATACATGCACATAAAGTGTTTTGATCAAATCCATGCCCACTCCCTCCCCTCCAACTCCTACATCTCCCCATCACTTTTTTCTGATAACTTCACCTACTCTTTCTTCTTCTTTGATGTATTTATTTTTTTTTTATGGGGCTGTTGGCTATTCCAACACTGCCCCTGAAGAGGTAACACTAAAATCTTTTAAGGATTAGATAAAAGCTCCCAAATATTTTGACATTTTTGGCCTTTGGAATGGAGTATGCATTATGAGTTTTAGCCAAGAAACTGGTTACTTTGCTTTTGGGGTTTTTTACCCTAACTGCCCAGCCAATTCCTACCTCCTATTCTTACCACATCATTCTCTGAAGAGGTTACCCAAATTGCCAATAGGGAATTGGGACACAGACCACTCTGGCTTCTTCAGTGCTGAACAGGGTGAGGCAATTGGAGAATACCCTCAGTGGGTCTATCTAGAATATTCCCAAATTGCATAACTCTTATCTCTAGGGGGAAAAGAAAATCCTTGACTGGTGAATAGGAGATGTGAAGGAGAAGTAAAGGCAAGAATAATTAGGATACAAGTTTTAGACAGGGAACTAGAAAAAAGAACAAGGCAATTTTCAAATGTTCATATGAGAGTCCATTGGAATTTCTTGACAAGGGCTTCCAAAAGCATCCCTCTATTGGGTTCCTCCTCACTTTTCTTTTGTCTTCCAAGGCTGGACTCTAGAGTGATGGATTCTGAATTTGCTTTCAGGTATTTTGATAGCTGTTGGTGTAGATAGAATCAGTGTCAGTTCCCTCTCAGGGCCATCTAGATAGGGGGAGAAAAATTTCTCCATCATTTTAGAACAATAACTGGCTGTCTCCCTTAGCTACAGGTGGGCACTACAGTATTGGAGACCAAGATTTGAAGTCTAATATCTGAGCAGCACTTTCTGATTAGGAACAAAATCATCAATGAGAAATAATTGTCTAAAGAACTTTATATATAGACTTAAGCCTAATGTTTGGGAAGTATAATCCCTTGAACTTTTAAAGAAATTTACTGATGACTTTGCTCTTTAGTTGTGCTCTTCTTTTGGGTGTTTAAGACCATACAGTTGGCCCAAATAAATCAATTTATTTTTACACTTAAGGTCATTTGAGGGTCTGTTCCTCAGGAGTCACATGGGCTTTGGGAGGAGCTCCTGGCTCCTTTCTTTTATCAGTTCCATCTATGTGAAGATAAGTCAAAGATCCTGTTTGACCACGTCTGGCTTCACTTGGAAGCATGAATGAGATGTTTCCTCTGAGGTGATCCTCCTTTCTGTAAACTGGATACTGGTTCAATTCCATCTCATGGGGTCTCCATAGCCTCCCTGAACAAGAGGACAGGTGACTAGCCACAGTTACAGGACATTTTGAGAGATGTTCCATAGTGCCCTGGAACTTGGTCGACCTTGGAGGGCAAGGGGCAAAACCTGTCCTTTAAGTCCCTCTGACCACATTAGTATAGTCCTCAAACTATGGCTGTTAAACATTCAATAAGGTTAGTTCCACCAGTCTTGTACTTTTAACTATCATGTGCCATGTATATTAGGCTTGGGTAAAAAAAACAAATATTCTCGGATAAACCTTGACTAGATACATATTTTGTTCCTTAAACTAGTTGACTAAACTATGATCATAGAAACTAAGATTCTGTGTATATTATTTTTATCTCATCCTTTATATATCAAAACAAACCTACACAGACTATCACTTGCTTAGGCTTTCTGATTATTTTCTATTTTGCAAACTTTCTTTCTTTCTTTCTTTCTTTTCTTTCTTTCTTTCTTTCTTTCTTTCTTTCTTTCTTTCTTTCTTTCTTTCTTTCTTTCTCTTTTTTAAATAATTATGAGATTTAATAGCATTAACAAATAAACTTTCCATCTGTTGTGAGACTTCTTTTCCTCAGGATACTAAGTGATGTTTATTCCCTTTTAAGGTTCTACTGTCAAGTCAATATTTGATTAAAGTTTTACTGGGAAACCAATGAATTTATTGAGCTTACTTACAGAGATAACTGAAGGGTTGTTGAGGTGTATGTATGACCTGAGGTTATGTGCACTGGAAAATATTTATCCAGCATGGGTCATGCCTTCTCTTCCTAGCCTCCCCAAGATTGTATATTTTAGCTCTCCCCAAATCCACGAGGCTTCCCTGAACAAGAGGAGAGATGACTCTCCACAGATGTTGTACAAGTGTATCTACAATAGGATGAGTCCTTTGGGTATATGCCAAGGAGTGGTATAACCGGGTCATTCGGTGGGTTCAGTTTTAGTTTTTTTAAGAGTTCTCCACACTGTTTTCCAGAGAGGTTGTACAAGTTTGCAATTCTACCAGCAGTGAATGAGCGTTCCCCTTTCTCCACATTGTCACCAGCGTTTGATATCATTTGTTCTCTTGAGCCTAGCCAGTCTGGTTGGGGTAAGGTGATACCTTAGGGTGGTTTTAATTTGCATTTCCCTACTTACTAATGATGTTGAACACTTTTGGAGATGTTTCTTAGCCACTTTTATGTCTTCTTTTGAGAACTCTCTGTTTAGATCTTTAGCCCATCTTTTAATTTGGTCATTTGGTTTCTCAATTCTTTGTTTTTTGAGTTCTTTATATATTCTGGATGTTAAGCCTCTGTCAGATGTGTCACTGGTGAAGATTTTTTTCCATTCTGTGGGTTTTCACTTCACTTTTTTGATGGTTTCTTTTGTAGTACAGAAGCATTTTAGTTTAATGAGCTCCCACTCGTTGATTGCTGACCTTAATTCCTGAGCAACTGCTCTCTAATTTAGAAAATCCTTTCCTACATCTATATCTTGTAAATTATTGCCAATATTTTCTTCTAATAGTTTCTGGGTTTCCAGTTTCACAATGATGTCTTTGATTCATTTGGAGTTGTCTTTTGTGCAAGGTGAAAGTTCAAGATCTAGTTTCATTCTTCTACAAGTGGAGATCCAGTTTCTCCAGCAGCATTTGTTGAAGATGCTGTTTTTCCTCCATGTGTGTTCTTGGCACTTTTGTCAAATATCAGGTGGCTGAAATTACATGTACTCAGGTTTGGGTCTTCAATGATATTCTGTTGATATATGTGTCTATTTTTGTGCCAGTATCATGCTGTTTTTATGACTATAACTCTGTAGTGTAGTTTGAGATCTGATACAGTAATCCCCCCAGCATTGCTATTTGTGCTCAGTTGCTTTGGCTATTCAGGGTCTTTTGTGCTTCCATACGAATTTAAGGATTTTTTTTTCTAATTCTGTGAAGTGTGTCATGGGGATTTTGATTGGGATCACATTGAATCTATATATTGCTTTTTGTAGGATTTTCATTTTTACTACATTAACTCTTCCAATCCATGAGCATGGGTGGTCCTTCCATCTCCTGGTGTCTTCCCCATTCTCTTTCTTTAATGATTTAAAATTTTCATTGCAGTGATCTTTGGTGTCTTTGGTCAGATTTATTCCAAGGTATTTTATTTCTTTGCAGCAATTGTGAATGTGAGCATTTCCCTGTATTCTTTCTCCAATTGCTTGTTATTGGTGTATAGAAAGGCTACTGAATTTTGTAGATTGAGTTTATAACCTGGCATTGTTCTCAAAGTGTCGATCAGTTCTAGGAGTTTTCTGGTGAAACTTTTGGGATCCCTTAGGTATAGTATCATATCATCTGCAAAAAAGGGATAATTTGATCTTTTCCAATTAGTACTCCTTTAATTTCCTTCTCCTGTCTTATTGCTTTAGCAAGAGTTTCAAACTCTGTGTCGAAAAGGAATGGAGATAGGAATGGACATCCTTGTCTGGTTCCTGATTTCAGTGGGAATGCTTCCAGTTTTTCTCCATTTATAATGATGTTGGCTGTGGGTTTGTTGTATATAGCTTTATTTATGTTGAGGTATGTTCCCTCCAGTCCAATTCCCTCTAGGACTTTGAACATAAATGCATGCTGAATTTTGTCAAAAGCCTTTTCTGCATCTATTGAGATGACAATGTGGTTTTTGTCTTTGAGTCCATTTATATGACTAATGACATTTATTGACTTCCATATATTGAACCACCTTTGCATCTCTGGGATAAAGCCAACTTGATCATGATGAATGATCTTTTTGAACTGTGTCTGTATGTAGTTTGCAAGTATTTTATTGAGAATTTTTGCGTCTATGTTCAATAAGGACACGAGTCCATAGTTTTCTTTTTTGGCTGTGTCATTACCTGGTTTGGGTATTAGAGTGATGCTGGTTTCAAAGAAGGAATTTGAGAGTTCTCCCTCTGTTTCTATCATTTTGAATAATTTAAGTAGTATTGGTTGGAGGTCTTCTCTACATGTCTGGTAGAATTTTGCTGTAAATCCATCTGGGCCTGGCCTTTTTTTTAGTTGGGAAGCTTTATATTACTGTTTCAATTTCCTTATATGTTATGAGTCTGTTTAAACTGTTGATCTCTTCTTCGTTTAACTTTGGTCATTCCCATGATTTTAGATATCCACTCATTTCTTTAAGATTTTCAAATTTAGTAGCGTATAGGTTTTTAAAATATTCGCTTATAATGGTCTGGATCTTTTTGGTGTCTGTTGTGATGTCCCCCCTTTCATCTCTGATTTCATTTGTTTGGGTTTGCTCTTTCTTTCTTTTGGTTAACTGGGCTAAGGGTCTGTCTATCTTGTTTAGCTTTTCAAAGAACCAGCTCTTAAATTCATTGATTCTTTGTATTGTTTTGTTTCTGTTTCATTAATTTCTGATGTGATTTTTGTTAGTTCTTCTCTTCTGATGCATATGGGTTTCATTTGTTCTTGCCTTTACCGGTGTCTTGAGTTATAGTGTTAGGTCACTTATTTGGGCTCTTTCTAATTATTTAATGTAGGCACTTAGAGATATAAACTTCCTTCTTAGGACTGCTTTTTAAGTGTCCCAGAGGTTATATTGTGTTATACTGACCTTTTATTGAATTCCAGGAATTCTTTTATTTATTTCTTAATATCCCCTTTGAGTCACCCATCCAGCCATTAGGTGTGTGTTGTTTAATCTCCATGAGTTTGTGTAGTGACTAGGGCTTCCTCCAGTGTTGATTTTGAGCTTTATTGTATTGTGGTCTGATAGAATGCATGGAATTGTTTCATTTTTTGTCTATTTGTTGAGGTTTGTTTTGTGACCAGTATGTGGTGAATTTTTGAAAAGGTTCCATGGGGTATTGAGTAGAAAGAGTATTCTTTGGTGCTTGGGTGGAATATTAGAAAGAAGTGTGTTAGGTCCATTTAATATATGGTATTGTTTAATTCAGACGTCCCTCTGTTTATTCTTTGCCCATTTGACTTGTCTAATGTAGACAGTGAGGTATTGAAGTCCCCTACCATTACTGAGTTGGGATTAATCTATGTCTTAAAGTCCTGTAGTGTTGTTTTTATGAATTTTGGTGCACCAGAGTTCTGTGCATATATATTAAAGATTGTAATATCTTCTTGGTTAACTATTACTTTGATCAGAATGAAGTGACCCTCCTTATTTCTTCTGATAAGGTTTACTTTGAAGTCTATTTAGTCTATTTGTGTTTCTTAGTGCCGATTGTTTGTAATATTCTTTTCCATCCTTTTACCTTGAGGTGGTGCCTGTCCTTGAAGGTGAGGTGGGTTTCTTGCAGACCAAAAAAAGGTGGGTTTTGTTTCTTAATCCATTCACTTAGTCTGTGTCTTTTGAATGGGGAGTTCAGTGTACTGATATTTAAGATTGTTATTGAAAGATGTGAATTGGTTGCTGTCATTTTGATTGCTGTTTGTGTTCTCTGTCTAATTTTGTGTTTCCTCGACAATACCTTTAATTTCTCTCATTGCCCCTGAGGTATAGTTGTTTCTCTCTCTGCTCTCTGTGTTGCTTCAAATATTCTTTGAAGGGCTGGTTTTGTGGACATATATTCTTTCAGGCAATTCATGTAATGGAAGATTTTTCTTTTCTCCTCAACTATAATAGACATTTTTGCTGGGTAAAGTATTCTGGGCTGGCATCTATTGTCATGTAGAACTGAATATACCTTGGTCTAGGCTCTTCTGGCTTTCATAGTTTGCATTGAATAGTCAGCTGTAATTCAATGTGACTTATTTTTTCTTTTGCTGCTTTCTGTATTCACTTAGTGTTTTTACTATGAAATGTCATGGGGAGTTTCTTTTCTGATCCTGTCTATTTGGTGTTCTATGTGCTTCCTGTATTTGTTTGAGGATGTCATTCCTTAATTTCAGGAAATTTTCTTCTACAATCCTGTTTAAGATCTGGTCAATACCATTAACCCGAAATAATTCTCCTTCCTCTATTCCTATGATGTATAGATTTGGTCTTTTCATGGTGTCCCACATCTTTTGCATACTCCATTCTTGTATTTTTTAAAATTTTCCATAATTTTTGCTTGAGTGGTCCAGTTCTTCAACTTTATCCTCTAGTGTTGATATTCTGTTTTCCGTTTCATTCATTCTAGAGGTGAGGCTTTCCCCTGTTGTTTCAAGTTGGCTTATTGTGTTTTGTACTTCCTTCTTCATTTCTGCCTGAGAATTCTTCAATGCTTCTCTTTAAATTCAGTGTCCTGGATTATCTCTAGAGGTTTCTCCTTATAGAACTCTTTTACAGGATTGGTGGAGTTTGGTGTGGACATAGTGTTTGGCTTTCCATTTCATTATTCTTTTGTTGTGATTTTGGCATGTGAATTTCTTTTGTTGTTTATGATTCTGATATGAGAATTAAGTTGTTTTATGCTTCTGTTTGTATTATTGAGGTGCCTAGATCTTTTTTTATTGGTTATGTAAAGTAGGCCTAGATCTTTTTTTATTGGTTATATAAAGTAGGTTGGTATAGAGTTCAGGCTCTCCAGGTTTAATTTGGAGGGAACGGATGACTTCAGTTCAGGTATTCAGGAGTACCCACAGAAGCCCAATTCCAGTCAGCTACATTTAGACTTTCTTCACCACATGGAGGCAGGATCTGTGTACTTTCAGGCAGTCCCCTGTGTTCTCAGCCCCTATGCCAGAGGAAGGCCAGAGGGAGGCTGGAACTAGGCACTCCCTGGCAGTCTGCTGAGATCAGAGCCACTACATGGATGGAGGTTGAAACTCACCCTCTCAGGCTATCTGCTAGGATCTCAGCCTTAGTTAGTCCAATTCTAAATGTCCCCATAGTCCTTCACAGTCTCAATATTTAAAAGTCCAGAGTCAAAATTCTCCTTTGAAACTCAAGGCAATCTCTAAACAGTAAGCTCATATAAAACCAAAAAGAAAATTACATACCTCCAGCACACTATGGCAGGGAATATACATTTCCATTCCAAAGGGGAGAAATAGGGGATGGTAGTGAGCTAATACCAGATCCAAATAAGACTGAAACCCAGCAGGACAAACATCAAATTTTGGACTTTCATGTCCAGTTTCTGAGACTTCAGGTCCAAAGGGCAGCATGCATCTGCTCTTGAGTTGGTTCCACTCCCTATACACAACTCTCCTTGGTAGATGTCTCATGACTCCTGCATTTCCAACATCTCAGGTCTCTACCATATTCCATGCTTCACCTTTATAGCTTCGCAAAATGGCCTCTCAGCACCTCATGGCCTACCAGAGCCACCTTCTCACAAGGCCTCCCCTGCCATATGCTACCTGGCTTCAGAGGCTCTCTGAAACCATGAAGAAAAAATAATTACATCTAAAACCATCGCTACATGGACAACACTGCCAAGTTAGGCTGCCAGCTTTGGATGGCCTCCTTCATCCACATTACCAGCAGCTTTTGTGTGTTGTGGTTTTCTAGGAGCAGAAAACTCCTTGGCCTTTTTCTTTCACAAGTTGAGAGTTTATCTATGTGGGGCCTTACCCTGAGGACACTCTTTCCATTGGTCAGTAGAGCAGGAGGCCTCTCCATAATAACTCTACTACCCTTCAATGAAAGTCTCTTTTCCAGGATAGACCTTGGCTGCAATATTAAGTTTCCTAGTGCTCTTTTTCTCTCCAAACTGAGCATTTTGTATTTATTTCTGCCCCACTTAGTCTTTTTTTTTATTATTGTGAATCTGGATAAAATTTAACAGTAATAACCAAGATATGGATTCAACATTAGACTGTCTTGAAGTTTCCTCTTCCAAAGAAATTAGTCTGTTACATTTAAATATGGGCTTAATGAAGTTCTTGGGCTATAGGCAGACGACAGCCAGATTCTTTGTCAAAATATCCAAGTTAGTGTTTAAGTCCTTGTCTTCATCTCCTGGAGAATATTAAGCTTGTTCTTTACTAGAATGGCCTGTTAGACTTTGCTTACAACATTCAATGGCTTTTCTAGTTCAAGCTTCCAAGGTCTTCTACATTCCTACCCAAACCAACATGGTCTTCACAGTAACAGCTCCCTATCTGGTATCAACTTCTGTATTAGTTAGTTTTCTGTTGCTGTGATAAAATACTGTGACAAAGGGAAATTATAGAAGAGTTAATTTGGCTTACAGTTCAGAGGAAAGAGTCCATCATGACTGAGGAGACATGGCAGGAGGCAGTCAGAGGAGAAAGCTAAGGGTTCAGAGAGAGAGAGAGAGAGAGAGAGAGAGAGAGAGAGAGAGAGAAACTGAAAGTGAGGCAAGGCTATGAACTCTGAAAGTCCCCCCTCCCCCCAGTGATGTGCTTCCTCCAGCCAGGTCACTTCTCCTAAAGGTTTCACGGCCCTCCCCAAACAGAGCCACTCACTGACCAAGTGTTCAAATATCTGAACCTGGGGGCGGGGCACTTTTCTTTTAAAAAAATATTTTATATATTATTTTTATTTTATGTGTATGAGTGTATTGTCTGCATGTATATAAGTGTATCCCTGTCATACAGTGCCAGCAGAGGTCAGAAGAGGGTGTCAAATACCCTGGAACTGGAGTTATGTTCAGTTAGCCACCATGTAGGTACTGAGAATTGAACCCAGGCCCTTTGCAAGAGTGGCCAGTGTTCTTTAACCACCAAGCCATCGCTCCAGCCCTGCCAGCTCTCTTTTCTCAAAAAATATTTTATTTATTGTTATTTTTATTTTATGTGTATGAGCATTTTGCCTGCATGTATGTAAGTCACCCATGTCATGCAATTGCTACAGAGGTCAGAAAAGGGTATTGACTCCCTGGAATTAGAGTTAGGGATAATTGTTAGCTCCCATGTGGGCTCTGGAAATCAAACCCGGGTCCTCTGCAAGAGCAGCTACTTCTCTTAACCACTGAACCATCTTTCCAGCCCCACGGGACCGCTTTTCATTCAAACCACCACAATCAGTATTTTTAAAGCTTAAATTCTTTAGAAATACATGGGCAGCATGTGAACACATGCACTCCCAGGAGACCTGGGATGAGGGACTATAGGTAATAGCCATTATGCTGCAGTTGATAACGTGCTCTCAAGGGCTTTGGAGTTTTGCTTGGATCAAGTTTGCCTAGATGAATTGAGCTCTCCAAAGATTTCAGGGAAACAGTGTGAAGCAGCTCAGAAATGAAGGTTGGCTTGACTAGGCTGTGGTGGGGTGAAGTGAGTTATTCTTATATATTGGCTGGTTCATTTACCTGAAGCTGTTGTCTGAGTTGGACAGTTTTAATGACTTTCTGTAATGCTTCATTTAGAAGCAGGAAACCAATCTAAACCCACATGCTCCCAGTACTGGCTGAATCATCACTAAATATCCTGACCTTTCTGGTAACCTTGTTAGTACTGCAAATCAAAGTCAGGAAGCAGGTAAATAAAACAAACATTTGTTTTCCTTGTTTGGAGTTTTGTTTGGATAGAAGACTTCAGGAGATGGCTATTGCAGACAGAATTCTGTGTTTCTATGATATAGTAGCTTATTCAGATTTGCTTGAAATGAATTTACTTATTGTAGTTAGATTTTAAATGTAACCATTAATTTAAAGAACTTACCTACTGGTTAACACCATGAGGAATTATTAATATATTTCATATCAAATTGTTAGTTGTGAAATGTTTATTTTAAAATACAAAAAGCTAGAACTCACTAAATATGAAACACATGGATACTTCAAGAAGGATGGATACCTGGCATATACTAGGTGCCTACACGCGATAATAGTTGAAAAAGTGAGTTTTGAAGGAACAATGGACAAAAAATAGCATCATGTTCAGTAAGAACAATAGGAGTAGCTTCTTGGTACATTGATGTTTGTGACATAAAATATTTCATTTTGTTAAGCTCGCATTTTTGCAAAATATTTCTTGCTGGTGCTTCAAATGAGTGGATGTTTATTAAGTGAGCAATTTAAAATATTCCATATTTTCTTTTGTTGAAGTAACTGAATATGGTAAACAGGAGTGTTATCTGGACAGCAGTTGTTATCCTCAAAGAGGATGCTTGCTCAGTCTTTTTATAGCATCAGCTGTGCTTTTCATGGGTGATAAGCACAATACTACTCTTAATGAATTGGAAGGTGTTATGGGTTTGAGGATGAAGGACTGAAGTTGCTGATTAGGTAAATCGAGGTGCCTGTCTGCCAGTTTCTAGTTGTTCTGTGGGGATGATTGCTTTTCCAAAGATTTTTAACAGAAATCTTTGAAACTGCTTAAATTCTGCCTTCCCTAAATTCTACAATTTAAAAAGAATGACACACAGGGGAGTATGGTGCCTGTGGTTTTAGAAAGTTGATATGATAGGCATGGTAAGTTAATCATAATTGTTTTCTGCAAAACGTTTTGGATATACTCTTACTATTAGGGTGAAGCTGTCCTGAAGATCACAATACAGTTATTCTTCTGCCTCAGCCTTCCAAGTGCTGAGATTACAGGTGTGTGTAGCACACAAGCCTTCTGTGATTAAAGAGTTGAAGTCTTAATGCAGTGAAATCTTTGAGTGAAGCATTAATACTTTATTTTTTAAACAAATACTTCATTATATCACTTTTTGTACAATTAAAAAATATCACAATAACATAAAAACAATAGAATAGTGGTCACTAGAGGCTAGAATGATGGGAAGCTGGTAAAAGAATATAAAACTTCAGATATATAGGAAGAATAAATTCAGAGAATCTGTTATACAACATGGTGATTACAGAATAACAATGTAATCAAGTTTTGGCAAGTTTTTGTTAACTTGACACAAAATAGAGTCACCTGGGAAGGGTAACCACAATGGAGGAGTTTCTCAGTCAGATTGGCCTGTGGCCATGTCTGTGGGGCATTTTCTTGATTCTTAATTGATGCAGGAGGGCCCAGCCCACTGTAGATGGTGCCATCCCTGGGCAGGTGTTCTGAGCTTAAAAGAAAGTAGTGAGCAAGCCAGGAGAAGAAAGCCAGTAAACAGCATTCCTCCATGGCTTCTGCATGGAGTTCCTGCCTTGGGTTTGCCTTGGCTTCTCTTGATGATGGACTGTAAAGCGTAAGCTGAAATAAACCTTTTCATTCCCAAGTTACTTTTTGGCATTGGTGTTCACCACAGCCATAACGAAGCAAACTAGGACAGCTGTACACTCAAAAATTGCTCAGAACATTTTTGTCTAGAAGTTCTTCTGGGTCATTCGAATTGGAAGCCATTCCTATGGAATTGTCAGTTTTGCCTTGGTTTTTGTTTCTGTGTTGGGATTTGTGCATCTGGAATTGGTTTCCTGTTTTTCTTTAGTTTTCTTCTCTACCCTCAAGTTGCCTTGTCTTATGCCTTGAGATATTTACAATTCTCAGAAGAAGACTAAGTCATACTAGGATTGAGGTATTATTTTGCTCTGTAGGACTGGTATTGAGGGCCACAGGCTCTATTGCTGGCCTTCTTCTGAGAGTCAGCTACAGTTTATAGTAATAGTCACTATCCAGGGGCCAACACATCCCTGGCCATTACTTAACTCTGACACCAGGTGTTGTGGGCTCCTTGTTCCTGGGCACCCTGACCCTAGTCAGCTGTAGCCTGTTCCCAGTTTCTACAGGTTCTGCCTTGTACTGTAAGTCTCTGTGTACCTGGGTGCCCTACCTTGAGTCAGCTCTGGCCCACTCCCAACCTCTGTGGTATGTTGTCTAAGAGCAGACTGTAAATGTTCTAACCAGAAAAACACATGTGAATAATGAATACATTAATTATCTTGATTAAGCTATTTTCAATGCATACATAGGTTAACACATGCAAAGTTTATTTTTATTTTATGTGTATGGGTGTTTTGACTACATGTATGTCAGTGCACCATGTGCATGCACCTGTGGAGGCCAGAAGAGGCCATTAGATTCCCTGGAACTGGAGTTACGCACAGTTCTTAGTTCCCATGTGGGTGCTAGGAACCAGACCCAGGTTGTCTGCAAGAGCAACTAGTGCTCTCTACCACTGAGCCATCCCTCCAACCCCTATTTTTTTCTTTTTTATTATAATTTTTCTTCTTGAGACTTTCATACATGTATACAATTAAATAGATCATATCCATCCTAATGTTCCTTCCTCAACTCCTCTTTGATTAAAGTGTTCATGAGAAGAAATAAAACTTGATATAAGATTAATTCAACTAAAAATAAAAGGCATGTTGTCATTAAAAGGCAAGATGATTTTCCAGTAATTCTGGTCAAAATGACCTGGAGGGGATGTGAAGAACTCAGTGTCAGACTGAAGTCTTTCTAAGCATCTCTGGGGTCAACTAGACCAACAAAAGTTCATGTTTCCCATTAATTCTATTGAGGCTGCATATTTCCAAGAAATGAGATACTACCACATCCCTGCCACACTCCAAACAGTTGTGAACCAAAGGACAAAAAGTTGAAATTAGAAAGAGGCCATTGGAACTTTACATTCTTTATTGTCAAAGAAAGATGGGAAACTGGGCAATGCATGTAAGCTCTCAAGGCAGAGTTGGTCTTCTATGCTCTGCTATGAGATGAAGGTTGTTTATTTACAATGTAAATTTATTGTGCAAATGACAGGGGTTTTCCATGGTAAGGAGTAAAAGTTGCTTACAGAATCAAAGGGAAAATAACCTTTATAGTGGACTTGAAACCATTCTTCTCCCACTTCTAACCCTCCCTCTGTCTTGCTCCTCCATCCATCAAAACAGAACAAATATTCCTCCTCAGCCTTTCTTAGTGCTTAAGAAAGTTTTGTGTTGGCCATTGACCAAAAAAAGGTGGGAAAATGTCTAAAAACTATAGCATCCCTTCCCCTTGATGGAAATTTTGTGGAAAATAAGTAAAGGTAATGCACCCTAAGAATATAACTGAGGTGTCAAAAATGTAAAACCAAGATAGGACATAAGGCAATTTAGGTTCTATCAAAGCTTTAAAACAATATAACCACATTAGTTTATATTGAGTTACTAATTGGAATAACATTCAATTTATGTATTAATTTTGGAGGAATTTATACTTTTAATGCATTCCAAGAATATAGTGTACATCTACTCATTTCCTCGTCTTACTCCATTTCATGGTATTCAATAGAATTTATAATTTTCTCCGTATGGAATTATTGTTAAATGGACTCAGACATTTTCATTCTCATTTCCCAATGATCACTGCTAAATTGGGGAAACAAAGATTTGAAAAAATCCCATCTCACAAAATTTCTCTTATTTTTTAAGTACAGTCCTGTCAATAGTCATTAGATTTATTTTTCATTGAGTTTGACACAGTATTTAATTTTTCTAAAACTTGTGCTGCAACATTTGTTATTAATAGTGAATAATAATTGGTTTACCATCATCTCTGTGTAGTTTGTAATATTAATAAAAATGGCTTTGCTTTTCAATTATTTATGATAGTATTCACTGTTAATTTTAAAGAATTAACTTAGCAGAATTGTATCTTTTACCTAGTGTCTATGTTTGAAATGGTAGTTTACATTTGAGACTTTTTTCCAATGAATTTACTAATATCAAAATGTTTCTCAAATAGTCTTCTGGTAGACCTTATGATGCTGATATATTTTCAGATGTTGAACATCCCTTGCCTTCTAGAATAAGTTCTACTTGATCATCAGTCTATTGTTTTTATTCATTTGTGAATCCTATTTGATAATATATTATTTAAAGATTGCATAAGTGAATCTAAAATAGATATTTTTACATGATCTAAATTGAAATCTCTTTGTTAGCCTTATATGTATGATGTAAGCATTGACCATTGTGTTTTGCAATATCTTTCCTTCTCACAGTCACTAGTGAAATCTGGTCCATCCCTGAAGGCTTCCCTCAGTTTCATTTGTGAAACTTTGCCTTGTCATTGGCCTTTACTACAAAATTCCCTTATTATTAATATTTTCCAATATGTTGTAGTGTCAATGCATAGATTTTATAAGTTCAACACATATATGAAATACATTGTGAGTTTGATAAGAACTGGTTTAAGTCAATAGTGATGGAACCAATGAATGCCAGATGGGTTCAAAGCACGTATTATGAAAAATTATATAGCATACTGGAAATGAATTTCTAAAATGAACTGGCTAGATAAAACTGGTCAGTTTCCTTATAGTTATATTAATTTTGATTAGATTTTTCTACTGAACAGAAATCATTTGTATCTCTGAACAAAATCTATAATTTTTTTTTGGTCTTTTTGGGACAGGGTCTTCCTGCAGCCCCAGCTAGCCTGAAACTTGTTATGTAAACCAGGCTGGCCTTGAACACACAGACATCCACCTGCCTCTGCTTCTCAAGGGCTGGGATTAAAGGGTTATCCTCACTATTTTAAATAAGAAAGTCATTGGAAAAGGTATATTCTACATAAGAAATAAAAGTTCTGAAATTAGCCTCCCAGATAACACTTTAGTTTGACACTGAAAGGATTTAAAGCCTTTTCTTTCCCTTATTTCCATGTCTTGAATACTTTTTTTCTTAAGAACAGTACATCCAACAAAGGTCCAATCTACTTTGCATTTCTATTAAATGCACTTCTGATCTCTGTCAGAGTGGTATGAAAGAAAGCTTGTGGGTTCCGAATACAACACACTATCTCAGGTTTGAATCTTGGTTCTGTAAACCTGATCCTTATCCATGCTTTTCCTGTGTGGTTGCAAAAGAGATTTGGATAGCGAGAGGAGCAAAAAAGATTTAGGACTCACAAACATCAGGAGAAAGAAAATTGGCACAACTTTGGCATTCTTGTTATGGTAACAGCACAAGATGATCATATTTAACCACCCAGAGGGTACAAACAGGGTCATAATGGCAGGGACAAGTCACTGTTCTGGTTTTGCTGCCTATTGCCCACATAGCATTTTCAGTTTGTTGCTCCTGGTGCCATTTGAAGTTCCTCACGGTGATGGGCAATGTTGATCAACAGAGAAGCCTAGAGTGTCTTTTGGATGTTCCCTGAACAAATAAGCTGCCTTTTCTCATATTTCTAGCTGTACTTCCATTTTCTCCTACAACTGAGTATCTTAAGAGACTTCTGACAACTAGAATTTGGGGAGAATTCCTTTACACAAATACTGTGCACTTAGGCTCATATGTCTGTGAGTTCTCTCTTTAGAGTGAAGACTTTAGGAGTTTGTGACTCAGTTATTGAGCATTAATTGGTAGTAGTTGCAATGGGGTAAAGATAAAAAGCAATATTCCTGGCCTTTAAAGACATAGCTACAATTGTGCAGTTTGAAAAAACTATTGGGGTGTATGTGTGTGTGTGTGTCTGTTCATGTGTGTGTATGTTCAGGTACATGTATGTGTGTGGAGGCCAGAGGTCAATGTTGGGTCTATTACATTCCACCTTCAATTTTGAGATAAGTCTTCTCACTGAACCTGGAGATCACTGATTTGGCAAGACTAGCTAGCCAGTGAGTTCCAAAAAGTCCATCTGTCTTCATCTCTCCAGTGCTAGAATTACAGGCACTGTGCCACCACACCTGGCTGGGGAGCTGAACTCAGGTCTTTGTGTCTATGTAGCAAGCACTTTCCTGACTGAGCTATCTTCCCAGTCCTCCCGGCAAATGTCTAGTTTAAGTACAATAAACATAACAAGAGGTAAATAAGCTTTCAAAAATAAGTAAATTGATCAAAATACTATATGATATAAATGCAACTTAAGGCATTTGTGTTGAGGCTTTTTGTACTGAATATAAATATGTTCCTGTCATTAGAGAAATAACACCAGAATTCAAAGATGCTGTTCTTGGGCTGGAGAGATGGCTCAGTGGTCAAGAGTACTGGCTGCTCTTGCAGAGAACCTGAATTTGATTGCCAGTGCTCATATGGTAGCTAACAACTGTCCATAACTCTGGTTCCAGGAGAATCTGACACCCTTTTCTGACCTCCATGGGCATTTCACGACACCGGTACACTTACATGTAGGCAATACACTCATACACATAAAATAAAAACAATAATGTTTTTTCAGAAAAGATTTTCTCTTTTCAGAAGAGAGAACTTGAATAGTTTATGTTTTCAACATGAAGTTGTTTTTGTGCTTATATATGAAGTACCTGAGAGTTCAGTTAAACTATCCCTGACTCTCTGGAAGATTTTACTTTACTTCGGCTTGACAAACATGCTGAATTTGGGAAACAATTCAAGGGCTCCTATGCCAATGCGAATGTGTATCCTCTGTCTTGTCTGATCTTGTTTTTCACCCATGTCTTCTAAAATACAAATATGATGCTCCAGTATCTGGTAGGCTACCATTTTGACCTCTTTCATTAAAGAGAATGAAAGTTTTTAAAAATGTAAAGGCAAGAAGTTACAGATTCAAAGATGTTGAAGTCTAAGAGGGTTTTGGAATGCAGGAGGCCTAGAAAATGTAATATTTTAAAGTAAGTGTACAACCAAAAAGCAGATCTACTCTGAAAGAAGGCATTCTTTACTTTCATAACTATTGAGCAAGACAGTTAAAGTTGGAAGGCTATATGTTTTTTTATGAGACAGTAAATCATTTTCTAAAAGCCCATAGTGCAGATCTGATACTGATAGGGAATAAATTATATCCTTTTGGTTTCATGATGAAATTCTATATAACTGGGAAACTGAAAAAAACGTCAGAGTGAAGTTGCACCCTAGACTAAATGGACCTAGCAGGTATCTGCAGGATACTCTACCCAAAAACTGTAAAATACACACTTTTCTCAATGCTACATGGAGCGTTCTTCAGGGCAGATCTGATGAAAGGCCACAAAACAGATCTAAGCAAATTCACAAAACATCAAAGTCATGTTTGAGTACCTATTCTGAGTGCAACAAAACCAGAAATAACTAAAAAAAAACTGAAGAGAGAAAAAATAAACTATGGAATGGAAGGAAATATTTTGAAACTATACTTTTGACAAAGATGAATATCCCAAATGTATAGGGAATTTAAAAACCTCAATAGTATAAAAACAAATAGCTTTATTAATAGGCATCAGGAATTTCTCAAAAGACATACAAATGGCAAAGTGTACCAGAAAAGTGCTGAATATAACTAATTATCTGAGGAATGCAAATTGAAACCACAGTAAAAGAGCACCTCACTCCAGTAAGAATGGCTGATAAAGAGACTAAAGATAAGTTGTGCCAATAATGTGGAGAGACAATGTTTACATACTGAAAGTTGGAATGTGAATTAGTAGTCTTTATAGAAAATAGTATGGAAGTTGCCTCAAAAACAAAAAGTGGAGCTGTTATCAGATCCAATAGCTCAACTGTTAGGTACACAACCAAAGAAATGAGCTCAGTATATTAATTTTAGCACCATTCACAATATCCAATAAATAATAACAACCTAAGTGTCCAAGTCAGCTGATGATTGAACAAAGAAAATGTGACACATGTAAGTAATAGGATACTGTTTATCCATGAAAAGAATGAAGTCCTGTCATTTGTGACAAAATTATGTTAAGTAAAATAAGCCAGGCACAGAAAAACAAGTATTTTTGTATATTTCACACAGAACATCATAATCATCTTTATATTCCCCTCCCCAGCACAGTGTTTGGCTGCCCTAGCAACTCCTGCTCTGTGCAGATCCATCCACCTCTGTGCTTGGGAGATACAGAGGGGCCCCTTTGCTGAGTTACAGCCCTTTTCCCTTGTGTCTACTTGCTTTAGCACCTTTCAAATCCACCAGAGCCTCACCAGTCTCATATAGGTCATGCCCTACCATGGGGCTTAGCACTGCCAACAAAGCTCCATACCAGTCTTGTGGGCCTTGTTGAATCAGCTTCTTTCTTGTCTCCTGTAAACACAGTCCTGTCTGGGCCAGTGAACTGGGCATCAAATACAGCTTCCTTCATACCCACTTCCCTCAATAAAACCTGTCCTCCTCAATGGTTTTTCAGTCTCTAGTATTCATGGGAAACTCAGCTGGAGATACCGAGATACCCACATATCCCCGAATGGGTCATATGAGCCAATCCATCATGGACTGGTTTCCCTCGTGTTGTCTTAAATTGTGAAGTCTTTGTCTCAAATAGGGATGAATGGTTTTGTTGCTTAAAACGTCTCTGCTTCTGTAGAACTTAAAATGATTCCATCTGCCCCCATGTCCCATAGCCTTACAAGCCAGGTGGCCAAAGGCACCTACATAGCTTATTTAAATGTCTTTCCCAGTTCTAATAGTTCTGATGCTGAGTATTTGCTGATTACCATGGTCTCCTGCACCAGGCTATTGTTGAGACCTCCATCAGCATGTTGGACAATGGATTTTCCCTTTCTTTGAATTGAAGGTTGGACCTGAGGAGCATCTCCCACTATCTCTAGGTCACTTCCTTCTTCCTCACTACCTGACTCTTTCC
Organism: Nannospalax galili; assembly: GCF_000622305.1. Lineage (NCBI taxonomy): Eukaryota > Metazoa > Chordata > Mammalia > Rodentia > Spalacidae > Nannospalax > Nannospalax galili. Next base: position 748,057 of record NW_008351624.1, on the reverse strand, counting down.
AGGGCTTCCAGATTTTAGGATCCCATGATGGGCCTTTTATTATCATTCTGATCTGTTTTTTTTTTTTTTTTTCCCATTTTAACCTCCTAGATGTAAAAAGCGTCATGCCAACACCTCCATCTCCTTTTCTCTCTTATCTAATTTACTGGCATGGTCAGAGGCCAGTACTGAAGAGGCCAGCCTCATATCCCTCTCCCATTCTAATTCCTCTCTAACACCTTCAGTTTCCCTTCTGGGTATGGCCTCTGCCTGGGACAGATTTCTTATTATCAATAGCAGCAGCCAAGTGGCTGCTGCAGCTGCCTTTTGACATTTCTGTCCCTGGTGTGCTACTCCCAGAGATTTCAGAATCTTTTTCAGACCCTCTGCTGTTTTCAGGGCATCTCTATACTCATGTGGTGGCCCCCACCAGTCAAGCAAGTGTGCCACCCCATACCATCTACAAGATGGCTGCCACCCTGGGATCTCTCTCATCGACCTCGACTGTTTAGAAGGCCTAACCGTAGTTACATATCTCACTGTCCACTGCATTAACCATGCCACTGCAGCTACCCCCACAAAGCCTATGGGAATGGCCCACTAGGTTAACATTTCCTCAGCCCACACTCTCCCCTCACCCCACTTTACTTCAGTTGTTGTTCTCTTTCCCCATATCAAGGACATCATCAATGCTCTTCCAAAACTCATTCTCAGTTTTGTTGTATCCTGCTGATTATGCCAATTGTAAGTCAAATTCACTGCTGGGAGGTGCATGTGGCATCCAATCCCCTCCTCCCACAATCCTTGACAGCCTGAGGAAAAATTCTCCAAACCCTGGTTTGAAGAATCTTAACGAGTTTATTGGATTTGCTAACTAAACTTGGGGGTGTGGGTTTACTTACAGACAAGTGGGTGCCCCTCCCATTCACAGCTGTGTTTGAAAGTCCACACCTAGACATAAATCCTGTGGCTCCAGACAGCCTTACAAAGTGGCTAGGGACCAGCCTTGTGGTTTTCCCAGCTTTTATACCCTTAGCCCCTCCCCTGAAGTGGCTATGGTCAACCAATTGGCTGGAAGAGGGAAGGGGAGTGGCTCCTTTGCAGAGCATGGAAAGGAAGTGGGTCCATGGCTTGTCATCACAGGGTCAGAGGAAAATCCGGGTCACATCTATTTATCATCTATTTTATTATCTATCTATCTATCTATCTATCTATCTATCTAATCTATCTATCTACCTACTATCTGTCTATCTATCTATCTATCATCTCTATCTATCTATCTATCTATCTACCTATCTACTATCTATCTATCTATCTATCTATCTATCTATCATCTGTATCTTTCTATCTATCTATCTATCTATCTATCTATCTGTCATCTATCATCTATTTATATCTATCATTTCTCTATTATCTATTTATCATCTATTTTCTATTATCATGTATCTATCATGTATCTATCTATCATCTATCTATCTATCTATCATCTATCTATCATCTATCTCTATCCATCATCTATCTCTATCTATCTTTTTATCTATCTGTCTCTATCTACTATCATCTATCTATATCTATCATTTCTCTATTATCTATCTATCTATCTATCATCTATCTATCTATCATTTATATCTATCTATCTATCTCTCTATCTACTATCATTTATCTATATCTACCATTTCTCTATTATTTATCATCTATCTATATCTATCATCTATCTATATATCACCTATCATCTATCATCTATCTATCTATCTATCTATCTATCTATCTATCTATCTATCTATCATCTATCATCTATCTATCTTTTATCTAGCATCATCTTCTATCATCTATCTAATCTACCTCTCTATAAATCATCTATCTATCTATCTATCTATCAATCAATCAATCAATCTATCTATCTATCTATCATCATCATCATCATCTATCAATCTATCTATCATCTATATCAACCGTCATCCATTTATGTATCATGTAGGCATCTGACCTCGATCTAACTTTCTATTTATCACCTCTATGACCTATGTTCTATACATCCATCCATTCATCCATCCATCCATTTTTCTATGTATCTATTAATGTACCTAATCATCTTTCACTCTGTCTCCATTTCTGGTGTCTGGCGATGAAATTCAGCC
>NW_008351624.1:743469-745854 GCF_000622305.1 Nannospalax galili | reverse complement strand
AATTTTACATTCCCCTTCGTGATGCACAAGAATTCTACCTCCCCCATATATTTTTTTTTTGCCAAAACTTAGTTTACTTTTGGGGGGAATTAAAACTTACAATAATGGTAAAGTATTTCCTTGTTCTGACTCGTAGTTGACTAATAATTAGTGAAGTTGAGCATCTTTTCATGTGCTTATTAGCATTAGTAAATGTTTAGAGAAAAGTCCACTGAATTCCTTTGCCCATTGTAAATGATATTTTCTTATAGTTGTTGAGTTGTGATTGTCACTTAGAAAAGAGTAATAAAATTAAATACAAAGTATCTTTGCAGACAAAGCTCTATTTGCAAATGGTATTAGTTTTTCTGGGATTTCCTTGTTGTATTTAACTTGCATTTTTTTTCCCATTAGGACTTTGTCATTGTGCTTTTATGGTTTCTGGGAAATGGGGGTTTTCATTTTTTTGTGTCTGCATTAAGGAATGCCTGATGACTGTACTTTTTGGCATGCGTTGTCTAATTGGCCAAACTATGTTTTAAAAAGCTAACACTTCAGGGTAAAAAAAGCTATATTTTTCTGTTTAAGTTTTTGAAATTTTAAATAGTGGTATATTTCAAGATTTTATAGCTCAGTCATTCTGTTTCCACAAAATTTAATATGTGAAGAGTCACAAAATACTATGGTTCTCAACTAAAAAATGTCTCACAATTACTTAAAGTGATTTTTTGTCTCAGAGTAGATGACTTGATACACTAAATGTAATTCAGTCCCAAGATTGAATATGCTCTATGCATTGGTTCCCTGTGGCTGCCATAACAAATTACCTCAACAAATTACCTCAACAAATTACCTCTGCCTTGGTGACAGATTGTTTTTCTCTTTTAGTTCTGGAAGCTCAGAATTCCGAATTTAGTTTCACTACACTGAAGTCAGGCCATGCTCTTCCAGGGGTTTAGGGGAAAATCTCTTTTCTGGTCTTTTCAGCTGCTGAAGCAGCCTTCCTGGATTTCCTGGTATGTGATCCATTCCTGTTTTCAGAGTCAGCAGAGCAGTCACTTGCTTCTTGATTCTTATTCCTAATGTGTGTGGAATCTCATTCAGCATCTCTCTTATGAGGATAATTGCAACTCAATTCAGGGTACACCTGATAACACAGATAGATACTTGTTACCTCAGATACTTGTTAAATCTTTTTCCATACAGGGTAGTATTCAGAAGAGAACTGGAGAATTACTTCAATCCTCGGGTGAGAGACCTTAGAGTTAGGGACACCTCCCCTAAAGTACTAGCTTTCATGGTTTTTGCAGGCACTGTGCAAGCTGCTGAGGGAGAAAAATCAATCAATGGTTCAACCCCAGTTTTTTAAAGTGAATCGAGCCATTGTCAGGTAGATGTAGTTGACGGATAGGCACAGTGGTGTTTCAGAGGCACCTCTTGCACTCTGGTTCAATGTACAGAGGCAGATCAGTGAGCAGATGCTTCAAATACAGCCCACATAGATGTAGTTGGTCTCAGGCTACCTGCTTTCAGAAGGTCACATTAATTCTGCTCTGCATGTGAAAGGCTTATCAGTGCAGCATAGAGACCATCCACTGAGTGATGTCTCATGCTTTTCTAAAAGGGATAGTAGCAGGTTATTTGTTCTGGGAACACAGCAGAATGAAAATTGAGATGTTTCATAGACTCTCATTTGTCACTTTTTGGCAATGTTTCCTGAGTGACTGGAATCATATTCAGAAATTGCTTGCCTATGCCAATATCTTGAAGTATTTCCCCTATATTTTCTGTAGTTAACTTTAGCATTTCAGGTCTTACCTGAAGGTCTTTGGCACATTTTGAATTTTCTTTTGTGCAGAATGAGATCCAGTCTCATTCTTCTCTATGTGCTGTATTCAGTTTTGCTGACATCATTTGTCAAAAAGGCCATCTTCTCTCCAATACATGTATATTTTGAATCTTTATCAATGAGTACGGAGAGTCCTCAAAAACCAAAAACAAGCCTACTGTATGATCCAGCTATACTGTTTCTTGGTATTTACCTCAATCAACACACCATGGAGACACTTGTACGTCAGTGTCTGTTGTTGCTCTAGTCACAATAGCCAAGTTATGGAGCCAACTTAGGTACCTGATAGCACCTAAGGAAATGCAGTTTATAAACACAATGGAATTTTTTCGGCCATAAAAATATATGAAACTGGATACAACTGAGGATAATAATATTAAGTGAATTGGGCTCAGCAGTTAAGAACACTGGTTGATCTTGCAGAAGACCCAGGTTTGAATCCCAGCACCCATATGGCACCTAACAACTGTCTGTAACTCCAGTTCCGGGGGATCCAACAGTCTCTTCTGTCCTCTGCAGGCATTGCACGACATGGGTGCACTTACCTACATGCAGGC
>NW_008351624.1:741050-743211 GCF_000622305.1 Nannospalax galili | reverse complement strand
TAACAGCTTATGTTTAATATATATAAGATATTGTATATATCATAAATATATAATAAAAAGCTGTGATGTTTTAGTTATAAAATTTGTAAACCTTATTTACAGAGACAGCCTGGAGGGCAGGTTCCGACCTCCATCAGTGTAGCAGCTCTGATCTCAGCTGACCACCAGGGAGTGCCGAGTTCTGGCCTCCCTCTGGCCTTCCTCTGACAGAGGGGCTGAGAATGCAGGGGACTTCCAGGGAGCCCCCGGATACTGCCTCCACATGGCGGTGATCTTCCCCAAATTGCGCCATACCCATCCCCCTACCTGGGATTTTTTGAGGTCCTTCCCAAGGCCCCAGGGCAGATCTGGCATTGGAGGCTAAGGCTGAGATCCTAGCAGACAGTCTGACAGGGTGAGTTTCAACCTCCATCGGTGTAGCGGCTCTGATCTCAGCAGACCATCAGAGAATGCCAAGTTCTGGCCTCCCTCTGGCCTCCCATGGCAGAAGGCCTGAGAATGCAGGGGACTGCCTGAGAGCCCCTGGACTCTGCCTCCATGTGGTGGTGAGCTTCTCCTAATTGTGCCATATCCATCCCCCTACCTGGGATTTTGTGAGGCCCCTCCCAAGGCCCCAGGGCAGATCTGGCTTTGGTAGGCTAGGGCTGAGATCCTAGTAGACAACCTGAGAGGGCGGACTGCTTGAAAGTGCCCAGATCCTGTCTCCACATGGTGAAGGAAACCTGAGTGTACCTGACTGGAATCAGAATTGGGCTTCTGTGGGTACTCCTGAATAGCTGATCTGAAGCCATCTGTTCGCTCCAAATTAAACCTGAGAGAATCTGAACCCTGTACCAACCACCTATACATAACCAATAAAGAAAAGATCTAGGTACCTGAATAATACAAACAGAAGCATACTTCAACTTAATTCTCATACCAGAATCATAAACAACAAAAGAAATTCACATGCCAAAATCACAGTGAAAGAACAATAAAATGGAAAGCCAAAACACTATGTCCCCACCAAATTCCACCAATCCTGTGAAAGGGTTATACAGGGAGAACCCCCTACAGATAACCCAGGACAATGAATTTAAAAGAATAGTCATAAACATGATCAAGGAATTCAATTAATTTAAAGAACACACAAACAAAAAAATCAAAGAACTAAAAGAAAATAGGGATAAACTTTGAATGAATTCACAAAAGAGATGGAAATATTGAAGACAACTCAGGCAGCAAGAAGGAAGTGCAAAACTCAATAAGCCAACTTAAAACAAGAGGGGAAAGCCTCACCACTAGACTGAATGAAATGGAAAGCAGATTATCAACACTGGAGGAAAAAGGTTGAAGAATTGGAGCACTCAAGCAGAGATTATGGAAAATTAAAAAAAGCACAAGAATGGAATATGCAGGTGTGGGACACCATGTAAAGACCAAATTTATTGATCATAGGAATAGAGGAAGGAGGGGAATTTCAGGTTAATGGTATTGGCCAGATCTTAAACAGGATTGTAGAAGAGAACTTCTTGAAATTAAGGAAAGACATCCCCATACAAATACAGGAAGTACATGGAACATCAAATAGACAGGATCAGAAAAGAAACTCCCCACAACATATCATAGTAGAAACACTAAATGTACAGAACAAAGAGAGAATACTGAAAGAAGCAAAAGAAAACAAGTCACATACAAAGGAAAGCCCATGAGAATTACAGGTGACTTATCAATACAAACTGTGAAAGCCAGAAGAACATGGACCAAGGTATTTCCATTTCTAAATGACAGTAGATACCAGCCCCGAATACTTTACCCAGCAAAAATGTCTATTATAGTTGAGGGGGAAAGAAAAATCTTCCATGACATGAAAAGCCTGCCAGAATACATGTCCACAGAACCAGCCCTTCAAAGAATACTTGAAACAATACAGAGAGCAGAGAGAAAAACAACTATACCCCAGGAGCAACAAAACAAAATAAATAAAGTTATAATTGAGGAAGCACAAACTTAGACAGACAACACAAACAGCAATCAAAATGACAGCAACCAACACACATTTTTCAATAATAACCTTAAATATCAATAGACTGAACTCCCCAGTCAAAAGACACAGGCTATGTGAATGGATTAAGAAATAAAATCCATCTCTTTGCTGTCTGCAAGAAACCCATCTCACCTT
>NW_008351624.1:724372-740589 GCF_000622305.1 Nannospalax galili | reverse complement strand
TGTAGAGACAGTAGAAGAAGTCTTAGCTGATAGGTACTTTTAGGATGCCTCATTTACATAGGGCGGTGGGCTTCTATCAGGCTATCAGACAATGCCTGATTTAAAACCTGGTAGCTCCTGTGCTGGAGGGCATGTATTTGTGGCGAGCACTTTAAAAGAAGAGTCAGGGAGGATGCCAGGAAGGCACTCTGCTATGAAAGGAATCTGCAGCACATGGTTTCCGAGCTCGTGAGCTATCCGGATGTGAAGAGACTTCTACTTGCATAACAGAGAACCCCAACAAGAAGCCCTAGTCACTACACAAACTCGTGGAGATTAGACAACACTCCTAAATAATGGATGGATGTGTCAAAGGGGAAATTAAGAAAAAAATAAAAGAATTCCTGGAATTCAATGAAAAGGACAATACGACACAACAAAACCTCTGGGGCACTTTAAAAGCAGTCTTAAGAGGGAAGTTTATATCTCTAAGTGCCTACATTAAAAAATTAGAAAGAGCCCAAATAAATGACCTAAGACTGCAAATCAAGGCCATGGAAAGGCAAGAACAAATGAAACCCAAACCCAGCAGAAGAAAAGAAATAACAAAAATCAGAGCAGAAATTTGTGAAATGGAAACAAAAAACAAAAAAAAAAACAATACAAAGAATCAATGAATCTAAGAGCTAGTTCTTTGAAAAGCTAAACAAGATAGACAGACCCTTGTTAACCAACAGAAAGAGCAAATCCAACTCAACAAAATCAGAGATGAAAGGGGAAACATCATAAGAGACACCCCAAAGACCCAGATCATTATAAGGGAATATTTTAAAAACCTATACGCTACCAAATTTGAAAAATCTAAAGAAATGGATGGATATCTAAAATCATGGGAACCATCAAAGTTAAACCAAGAGATCAACAGTTTAAACAGACCCGTAACATATAAGGAAATTGAAACAGTAATACGAAGCCTCCCAAACTGAAAAAAAGCCCTCAACCAGATGTATTTACAGCAGAATTCTACCGAACATTTAAAGGAAACCTCCAACCAATACTACTGAAATTATTCAAAAAGATGGAAACAGAGGGAGAACTCCCAAATTCCTTCTATGAAACCAGCATCACTCTAATACCCAAACCGAGTAAAGACACAACCAAAAAAGAAAAATATAGACCCATATCCTTAATGAACATAGATGCAAAAATTCTTAAAAAAATACTTACAAATTGCATACAGACGCACATCAAAAAGATCATTCACCATGATCAAGTAGGCTTTAACCCAGTGATGCAGAGATGGTTCAATATATGCAAGTCAATAAACATCATTATTCATATAATGGACTCAAAGACAAAAACTACTTTGTCATATAAATAGATGGAGAAAAGGCTTTGACAAAATTCAGCATGCATTTATGTTCAAATTCCTAGAGGGAACTGGACTGGAGGGAACATACCTCAACATAATTAAAGCTATATACAATAAACCCACAGCCAACATCATTCTAAATGTATTAAAACTGGAAGCATTGCCATTAAAATCAGGAACCTGGCAAGCATGTTCACTATCTCTACTCCTTTTCAACATAGTGCTTAAAACTCTTGCTAGAGCAATAAGACAGAAGGAAGTTAAAGGAATACTAATTGGAAAAGAAGAGGGAAAACTATTACTTTTTGTAGATGATATGATACTATACATAAGAGATCCCAAACGTTCCACCAGGAAAATCCTAGACCTGATCAACATTTTCAGTATAGTGGCAGGGTATGAAATCAATCTACAAAAATTAGTAGCCTTTCTATATACTGGTAACAAGCAATTGGAGAAAGAATACAGGGAAATGCTCCTATTCACAATAGCTGCAAAAAAAATATCTTGGAATAAATCTCACCAAAGACACGAAATATCTCTACAATGAACATTTTAAATCTTTAAAGAAAAAGATTGAGGAAGACACCAGGAGATGGAAGGACCTCTCATGGTCATGGATTGGAAGAATTAATATTGTGAAAATGACCACCCTACCAAAAGCAATATATAGATTCAATGCAATCCCAATTAAAAGCCCCATGACATATGCACAGAATTAGAAAAAACATTCTTAAATTCTTATGGAAGCACAAAAGACCCCAAATAGCCAAAGGAACGCTGAGCACAAATAGTAAAGTTGGGGTGATTACTATACCAGATCTCAAAGTATACTACAGAGCTATAGTCTTAAAAATAGCATGGTACTGGCACAAAAATAGACACATAGATCAATGGGACATCATTGAATATTCAAACCTGACTACACTCAATTTCAGCCACATGATATTTGATAAGGCTGCCAAGAACACACAATGGAGGAAAGACAGCATCTTCAACAAATGGTGCTGGCAAACTGGAAATCTACCTGTAGAAGAATGAAACTAGATCCTTATCTTTCACCTTGCACAAAAGTCAACTCCAAATGGATCAAAGATCTCAATGTGAAACTGAAAACCCTGAAACTGTTAGAAGAAAATATTGGCAATAAATTACAAGATATAGGTGTAGGAAAGGATTTTCTAAATCAGACAGCAGTTGCTCACGAATTAATGTCCGTCGTCAACAAGTGGGACCTCATTAAACCGAAAAGCTTCTGTACAGCAAAAGAAACAATCAAAAAAATGAAGAGAAAACCCACAGAATGGGAAAAAATTTTCACCAGTGACACATCTAACACAGGTTTAACATCCAGAGTATATAAAGAACTCAAAAAACAAAGAATAGAGAAACCAAATGACCCAACTGAAAGATGGGCTAAAGATCTAAACAGAGAGTTCTCAAAGGAAGAAGTAAAGATTGGTAAGAAACATCTCAAAAAGGGCTCAACATCATTAGTAAGTAGGGAAATGCAAATTAAAACCACCCTAAGGTATCACTTTACCCCAATCAGACTGGCTAAGATCAAGAGAACAAATGATACTAAATGCTGGTGAGGATGTGGGGTAAGGGGAATGCTCATTCATGGCTGGTGGGATTGCAAAATCATGCAACCCCTATGGAAAGCAGTGTGGAGAACTCTTAAAAATCTACAGATGAACCTACCGTATGACCCAGTTACACCATTCCTTGACATATACCCAAAGGACTCATCTACACTTGTACAACCATGTTTGTTGATGCTCTTTTCACAATAGTAAGAGATGGAAACAATGTAAGTTGTCCTCAACTGAAGAGTGGTTAACAAAAATGTGGTATATTTACACAACGGAGTTCCATTCAGCTGTAAAGAAAGATGAAATATTGAAGTTTGCAGGTAAATGGATGGAGCTAGAAACTGTTATACTAAGTGAAGTAACACAGTCTCAGAAAAACAAGACGTATGTTCTCCCTTGTATGTGGATCCTAGCACCAAATCCTTTTAAATTCCAGGTCCTTTTAATAAGATGATGCTATATAGCACTCCCTTCTGCATGAAATAACCACCATCATCACAGCTTCAGCTGAGCCTGATTGCTAAACATCATCACAAGTGGGCTTGCTGATGGATGTGCTCATTCATTAAAGGAGGGCCAAGCAGGGTCACTGGACCCTCACCAGAGTTCCAACCACTCTTCCCAGCCAACTGTATGTAATTTGACCCTAATCACACATGGCCTCAGATTTGGCAGGGGCTAAAGTATACAATCTGAGGAAGGCTAGGAAGAGAAGGCATGGTCCATGCTGGGCAAAGGCTTTCTGGTATGAACACCCTCAGGTTATACATACACATCAGCCAGCCCCCAGTTATCTGGTAAGTAACCTCAATAAATTCATTGGTTCCCCAGTAAAACTTGAATCAAACACTGGCTTGACACGAGAGCCTTGAAAGGGAATGAACATTGCTTAGCATCCCCAGGAAAATAAGTCTCACAACCAATGGAAAATTTATTTGTTAATGCTATTATGTCTCATAATTATTTAAAAAAAGAAAATGAGAATGTAAAAGATGTTACAGGGATAAGGGAATGGAGATATTTTCCAAAATAGAAAAAAATGAGAAAGCCTGAGCAAGTGAAGAAGGTCTGTTTTGGTTTGTTATGATATGTAAGGATGAGACAAAAATACACATAATCTTAAAATGTCTATGGTCATAGTTTAGTCAACTAGTTTAAGGAGCAAAATATATATCTAGACAGGGTTTATCTGAGAATATTTGGTTTTTCATGGTAATGAAAAGTACCAGATTGGTGCTGGTGGAACTAACTTTATTGGATATTTAATAGCCATACTTTGAGGACTATACTAATTTGGTCAGGGGGACTTAAAAGACAGTTTTTGCCCCTTGCCCTTGAAGGTCAACTAAGTTCCAGGGGATTATGGAACATCTCTCAAAATGTCCAGCAACTGTGGTGAGTCACCTGTCCTCTTGTTCCGGGAAGGCATGGAGATCCCATGAGATGGATTTGAACCAGTGTTCAGTCTACAAACAGGAGGGTCAACTCAGGAAACATCTCATTCATGCTCCCATGTGAAGCCAGACATGATTGAGCAGGATCTTTGACTTATCTTCACATAGATGGAACTGGTAAAAGGAGCCAGGAGTGCCTCCCAAGCCCATGTGACCCTTGAGGAACAGATCCTCAAATGACCTTAAGTGTAAAAATAAATTGATTTATTTGGGCCAACTTTATGGTCTTAAACATCCAAAAGGAAAGTATAACCAAAGAGTAAAGTCATCAGTATATTTCTTTAAGAGTTCAAGGGATTATAATTCCAAGATATTAGGCTCAAGTCTATATAAAAAGTTATTAAGATAATTATTTCTCACTGATGATTGTGTTCCTAACCAGAAAGTGCTGCTCCAATGTAAGACTTCAAATCTTGGTTTCCAATGCTGTAGTGCCCACCTGTAGCTAAGGGAGACAACCAGCTATTCTAAAATGATGGATAAATTTGTTTTCTCCCCATATCTAGAAGCCTTTGAGAGGGAACTGACACTGATTCTAACCACTCCAACAGCTATCAAAATACCTGAAAGCAAATCTGGAATCCATCACTCTAGAGTCCAGCCTTGGAAGACAAAAGAAAAATAAGAAGGAACCCAATAGAGGCATGCTTTTGGAAGACCTTGTCAAGAAATTCCAATGGACTCTCATACGAAAATTTGAAAATTGTCGTGTTCTGACTTTTTCCTAGTTCCCTGTCTAGAAACTGTAATGCTAATTCTTCTTGCCTTTACTTCTCTTTCACATCTCCTATTCACAATTCAAAGACTTTCTTTTCCTCCTCAATATAAGAGTTATGCAAAGACTTTCTTTTCCTCCTCAAGATAAGAGTTATGCAAGTTTGGAATCTTTTAGATAGACCCACTGAACGGGTACTCCAATAGCCTCACCCTGCATCCCTGTTCAGCATGGAAGAAGCCAGAGCGGTCTGTGTCCCTATTCCCTATTGGCAATTTGGGCAACCCCTTCAGCAGATGGTGTGATAAGAATAGGAGGTATGAATTGGCTAGGCAGTTAGGGTAAAAAGACCCCAAAGAAAAGTAGCCAGTTTCTTTGCTAAAACTCACAATGTCCTTGGGCCTCTTAGCAACCTTCTCAGTTCCTAAGGCCAAAAATGTCAAAAATATTTGGAAGCTTTTATCTAATCCTTAAACGATTCTAGGGCTTTATTATGACTAGTAATAATCAGATGCATACAGATTAGAGATGCACGCACCAACATAGTGTTAGTATAAAAAACAATGAATCTTTCTGCAAGGAACAATATATTCTAAAATGAAATGGAGATCTTTTTTAAAGGTTAAAATACTCAATTTTATGTCTTACAGGGCTTATACTGAGTTCAATGTTGTTTAACTGTATTAACTCAACTGTGAACCTAGAAACTTATACCCACTTGTGAAAGATCTGTACTTTTGCTCTGGAGTATGTTACTGAATATGTTGAATCTGTAGTGCAATGCTTCTTCTAATTATGTAGTTATTAAAAATTAAAAAATTAGTGATTAAAATAATAATAATAATTAGTAGATGTGAAAAATATTACCATTGAAATCTACCTGATGACTTTATATCCATGCTCAGATGCCAAGGAGCTCAGAAAGTAACTGACTATCACTAGTAATAATCAGATATATAGAGATTAGAAATGCATGTGCAAACATCTTAATGTCAATTGCATTGAAAATGAATTTTTCTGTGTGAAAATGTGTATTTTAATAATGACATGGAGATCTTTTTTAAAGGTTAAAAACCTCATTTAACTTTATGTCTTGTAGGTTTTATACTGAGTACAATGTTGTATAACTGTAATAATTCAACTGTAAACCTAAAAAATTACAGCCAATCCTGAAAAAGATGCATCTTAGCTCAGAAAATTTTTATTGAATATGTCAATGCTATTGTAATGAAATTCTTCTTCTAAGTATGTGGTTATTAAATAAATAATTAATAAAAAAAAGAAAAAAAGATTTTAGGGTTATCTCTTCAGAGTGGGGAATATTAGAGTAGCCAAATCCCCATAAAAATAAGAAAGAGTACATGAAGTTATCAGAAAAAAGTGATGGGTAGATATGGGAAGAGTTGGAATGGATGGTGTGGGCATGGATTTGATCATAACACCTTACATGCATGTATGAATTCTCAATAAATTATTTATTTAAAAAACCTTATTTACAAACCCTTTTGACTTATTATAGGAGAAACAAAACAAAAGAAAGTTAAAAAATAGAAGCAAAACTCTTGCCAGGTTTATGTAATCCCCCATGACTGGAAGTTAGACTGAATTGTTTCAGCAGAGAGTGTAAGATGAGTTGAAATAATGGATCAAGTCTTCACTAAACTGATAATTTCAGAGTCATTCTGAACCAAGATCAGGTATTGAAGGATAGGCTGACATAGTTTATGTACTAGATCGTTTTTTGTTCAAAGTTACATAAACTTGTGAACTTTACTGGAGATTTCTTGCTAGTTTAAACTGGTGATTAATTTTTTTTTCACAGAAGAAGCTGAAAAGGTAATAAGAGCCAAACAAAATAGATTATTCAGAGATTCTGTTCCTTAATGTATAAAACTATTGATTTCACAGGTGTTTGTCAGGCAATAAAAATTTTGTTTACTCTCCATTTTTTATAAACTCATAAGTAATAAAGAAAAAGTAAAGAAACAAAACTGAATACACAAGACCTAAAGAGTATGGAATGTTCTTTAAGTAGTTCAGAGCAGATTTTCTTGTTTCTCTCCTCTCCTCCCTTCCCCTTCTCTTCCCTGTTCCCTCTGCCTTCCTTCTCCTTATTTTTGAATTCACGGGGCAAGGAATATGCTTCATAAATTTCTGGAAAGCATAGCTTACTTAAGTATTATTCTGTATTAAATCTTTCTTGACCACTTATAAGAAATTTACATTCAACTTATCTTACATCTAAACCTAATGACAGACATGAGGCCACATTGGTAAAATTATCTCTTTCACATAAATTCATTTTTTAAAAAATCACATTTTAAGTGTATGTATTATTGTCTCATTTATTCATTTAAAAATATTTTTGATTTATTTCTTTTAATCTTATGTGTATTAGTGTTATGCCTGCATGTGTATGTGTGCACCGTGTCTTTCAGTGACTTCAAGAGGACAGAGAGAACGTCGGATTCCCTGGAAGTGGAGTTGTGGACAGTTGTTAGCTGCTATGTGGGTGCTGGGATTTGAACCTTGATCTTCTACAAGAACAGCCAGTGTTCTTAGCCCCCGAGCAATCTCTCTAACCCTTTATTGTCTCATTTATAAACCAGTCACCAACATTTGTTTAAAGGACTAGCAAGTATACAGAGCACAATCCTAAGCACAATGTACGTGATTAGAAAACATTCCTTTCCTTAAATTTGCAACGTTCTTAAGAAATCAAAACTGACATGCAAATCATGGAGGCACATGTCTCTGCCTGAAATATAAACACTAAGTGGACACTCTACTGAAGTTGAAGAGTGAACAAAGTTATTCTCACTTGTAAAAACTTGCATATAAAGTCCTGTGCTATGTGGCTCTGGTGAGCGCTCCCCAGCTCTGGATAGCTCGGTGGAGTTCCAGACCAATGTTTATTTGAAGTTGTGCTTATATGACATTTAGCAGGCATTGGCACATATCTCTTTGAAGTTTATTGTAAGAAACATAAATCTGACCTTGTGAAAGGAATAAGTTATGACAACTTTGATATTATCATAAGCCCCAGCTTCATATCATAATATACAACCCAGTCTGGGAATCAGGTTGGTGAGCAGAGCTTCTTGACACCTTAGTGTGTAATTTTATGCTTTCAACTCTATTTAATTTCATCCTCAACCCCACTTCACATCAGTCATCTGTCTTGTCCAATCCTCTGTGAAATTTTCAGGCATGTTGTTCCTTTCAAAAATTAATTTCTGCTACCAGTGTTTTATATGGTCCTTTGATTTTTGTGTCATGAGAAATCTCATGCCCTCCTTTAATTTTATTTAAAGATTCAAAATTATTGTTGACAGTCACTAATGTTAATGACCACATTTCTTTCTGTTTCTCTATATTTATTAGTACCCACTCCCCCTGTAGTTGTGTTAGGTCATCTGACTAGTTGGGACAAAAAAAGCACCTATTTGGGGATGAGATATATACTTTTTGGGACAAGTCAATTAAGGACTAATATGCCCCCACCTCCACCACCTTTTTTGCCTTTTTAAAAATCTACATAACTAGGAATGAATAGATCTGAGAAACAGATTTGCAAGCTTGATGATTCTGAGTCCACATCACTGCTTGGCCACCTGATTTGTATGGTGTAATATGAGTGAGAAATCATGCCTTGACATGAATTGAATCACTGCACTTCAACATTTTTTACCACAGCATAAGCAGGAATTACTTATCTCACAGTAATATCTTATATAAAATATGAGCCAGAGAAAAGGGCTGAAAAGCAGTTTGCATGGCTACTTTATAACTCCTGTGTGGAGTTTGGATTTAAATCACTGAATTTCTGAGTGGCATTTCAGGAATTTCTGTAAGCACTGAAACATTTTCTGCTAAGAGATAAAGATTTAAACTGATTTAGGAAACTGTCCCAAACTTGATTTTTGAAAACATATATCATAATATTGAATGTCAAAAGACTTTGCCCCTAAAAATAATTTTAAATGCTATTTTACATGATGAAAGTTTATCCTTGCCAAAGATTTACTTTAAAAGCAGCATAAACTCATTTGTAGGAAATTTGTTTTTTTTTTGTATTAGTGCATGCTCATATCATTTTCTTTTGTTTTTTCTTTAAGTATATTGTAGCTCTTCTTCATGTTCTTCATATAGTCTTTGTAAATATTCTTTTATCTTTTGCATTTTAACAAGATCATCCTTTTTGTTAAAGTGTAAGCAATGGGACTTTCAGTCTGCTTATTTAAGATTTATTTAAAGTTCTGAGAATAAATGTGTAGAATCTGGACTCCAGATGTATGTATCATATTCATATGTCAAAAAGGTTGACTCTGCTTTCCACCAAAAATGTTGGCTTTTATTTGGCTTCCAAACCTTAATAGATAGTTAGAAAACAGAGAGAATCAAATGTCAGGAGATCAGTTTTGCGATACCCTAGTCATCCAATATATATGTTAATGAGATAATTTATACATGGGGGGTTATTGGACTTTGTGGTACTGAACTTAGAGATGGCTAAAATAAACCTGTCAGATGAGAATATTCCTGTAAAAGAGTCAGAAAAGGCAGGAGTCTTGAAGATGTGGAAGAGGTTCCAGGATGATTTAAGGTGTTGGGTGTAACCTACTAGTTGAAATAGGGAGCACACTGAAACATATACATTGGTTTTAGAAACATCAGGTCTTCCTTCATATTAGTAAGAGCCACTTGGGTTGAGTGATAGGATACAAACAAATTTAAAATGTAGGGGGGATAAACTGAGAATGAAAAACAATAGTGAGACAGTGAAACTTAATACAGTTCTAAACATGCCAGGTCATGTGGATAGAAAAAAAGGTAACTGGGAAGGAAAATCAAGGCCATTTTTAGATAATGCAGCTGAAATAGAAGAGACAGCTCTAGATTGGATATTGTCACTGAGAAGCAAAAAAAAATATGTTCTTATAATTGACGCACTGGGTCCATTGGCTTCACTAAACAGGAACCTGAGGTCAGTCCCATAGTAAGTGTTCTTTTGATAGTAACTCTAGGGCACTCATGATTTCTGCTTTGTCTCTGGAGATCCATGGTAAAGCCTCTACAAAATTTTTTATAAGTAACACTAATAAGTTTATTCTATCTTCTTGGTAACATTGTTTGATGTAATTCTTAAAGGTTACTTACTTTGCTGGTTTTGAAGAAAAATTGGCTTCAAGCCTTTTGTGACTGTATATGTTTTCTCCCAAATGGTATGTTTTTGGAACAGGCCACAATGGGTAAATAAGATTTGGAATAGAGTTGGTAGAACATTTTTTAGATAAACTATAGAGTTAAAATTATAGCTAGCAGTAGTTTTTTCCTATTGGGTTAGGAGAATGCCAGCTGGGAAAGCTGTGGATCAGTTTTCAACTTCCATGAACCTATTTTAAGTATTGTCTGAGAATGCCACAGAGGATGTAGTGTCTAGTGTGCATGGTTCAAGGCTGCCATCTCATCTTTGTGCTTTATGCTTGCATAGTATAGATGAGAAGGCACATACTTATGATTTTGGATGCATTTTGGTTAGTCTTTTCATTCCTTGGACCCATGACATGATACTCTCATACAATGTTCTTTCTCTGTTCTGTACTTTCACTGTGAATTCTGTAACTTTAATTGTGTGAGATGATTCTAATGATTTTTTTATTTTTTGATTATATGCAATACATGCATATAATGTGTTTTATCAAATCCACCCCTATTTTCTCTTCCCCAATTTATCCCCTACACTCCATCACCACTTTTACCTGCCAACTTCATGTGATCTTTTGTTTTTTAATCTGCTCAGTATTCTGAGCATTACATGTATGTGCATGGATATAGGACATTCTAATGGAGCATAAGTAGCCTCTTGGGGCCTGCATTCCTAAAGGAAACTAACTCTTTCCCTCCCAGCAGCTATCAGTTACTAACAGCTCCTAAGCTAAGGGTGGAACTTCATGAGTTCCTCCCTTTCCATTCTGGGATTTTTGGCTGACCTGATCTCATGCAGGTTTTTTGCAGTCACAGTCACTATGAGTTCATGTGTGCAATGGCTTTGTCAGGTCTGCTTCACTGCAGACACTTACTACCTCCGGCTCTTATAATTTTTTGTTCTCTTTTTTTTAATAACAACCCCTGAGCCTTGTGGGAAAGGATTATGATATAAATGATAAATATTACATTTAGATCTGAGCACTCCACAGTCATTTATTCTCTGCATGTTGACCAGTTTGGGTCTCTGTATTAATTGCCAGCTACTGCATAAAGAAGTTTCTCAGATGAGGGTCAAGAGATGCATTAATCTATGTGTATAAAGATAACAGAGGGGACAGTTTATTACTATGTCTACTTAGCAGAATAATAATATTAAGTTCTCCCCTAGGACCTATAACCTATCTAGCCATGGGGTTTTGGCCCAGCTAATGGTAGTAGCCATGAGTTCCATCTTGTCTAGACATGAATTCTATCTTGTAGAGGGTGCTTTAACTCCAACCTGAAAGTGGTTAGTTATTCCTATAATAGTCCTGCCACTATTTCACTTGGGTATCTTGCCAAGCCAGTCATTATTATAGCATACAGGGCTCACAGCTGGATAAGATGGTTGATTACCTTTCTCCTCTGATAGCGTGCATAGAACCTTTTAGCACTATGAAGCCTAGCCAGTAAGGATGAAGTTTCAAAAATCTTAAAATCAGTATCTTTAAAATTTAAAATTTATCTTCCCCGAGAGTGCCTGGATCCTGCCTCCACATGATGGTGAGCTTCCCCAAATTTCATGATACCCAACCCCCTACCTGGGATTATGTAAGGCCTCTATCATGGTCCCAAGGCAGACCTTTGCCCTCTCTTAGGATAAGGCTGGGACCTTAGCAGATAGCCTGAAAGGGCCTGTTCTGACCTCCGTTGGTGTAGGGGTTGATATCTTAGCAGACTGCCTGAAAGTGCCTATTCTGGACTCCTTTTGGCATAGAGGCTGAGAACTCGGCAGACCACCTGAGAGTTCCAAAATGGGGCCTCCTTTGAAGGGACCTCCTAAATTGTGCTTTGAGTGCCTGCTGGAGGGGTCCAAACCTTAGAAGGAGGCCTGAGTACCTGACTGGAACCTAACTTGGGCTTCTGTGGGAGCTCCAGAGTAGATGATCTGAACCCATCAGTTCCCTTTAAAATAAAACCTGAGAGAAACTAAAACCAAGACCAACCAGGTTTATTTACATAACCAATAAGAAAATGACCTAAGCACACCGATAATACAAACAAGCAAACTTCAACTTAATTTTCATATCAGAATCACAAACAACAAAGGAAATTCACATGCCAAAATCACAGCAAAAGAATAATAAAATGGAAAGCCAAACACTATGTCCACACCAAATTCCACCAGTCCAGTAGAAGAGTTCTACAAGGAGAACCCCCTAGGGATAACCCAGGACAAAGAATTTAAAAGAATAGTCATAGGTTTCCTGGGCTGCACAGCATCCAGTGTCCTGGTACCAACACCGTTCTCTGGGTAAGTCCAACTTGCCCACCGCGCCTTGACTCCCCCAGTCTCTTTCACCCTCCTAGCTCTGCCTTGGAGTCTCTCCTCTAAGCCTGGGTACAGGCCCATCTCTTGTCTTGGCACCCCAGAAACCGGGGCTAATCTCTCCACCCAGAGCCACCTCTGCTTCCTGATCCTTTGCATCCAGACCAACCAAGGTCCTCCCTGCAGTCCCCAGGAGCCCTCTGGGCATGGTCCCACCCTCACCTCTCTTTACTTCCCTAGGCTGCACAGCCTCCAGTGTCCTGGTCCCAGCAACTTCCCTGGGTAAGTCCAGCATGCCCACTGCATCTTGACTCCCCAAGCCTCTTTCACCCTCCCAGCTCCCCCCACTGTGGAGTCTCTCCTTCTAGCCTGGATATAGGCCCATTTCTTGTCTTGGCACCCCAGACACGGAGGATAACCTCTGGGACCAGAGCCACCAGTGCTTCCTGATCCTTTGCATCCGGACCAACCCAGGTCCTCCCTGCGGCTCCCAGGAAACCTCTGGATCTGGTCTCACCCTTACCTCCCTTTACTTCCATGGGTGACAGAGCCACCAGCTTCCTGAGACCATCATCTATTTGGGGCCCTTCTCCCAGGCCAGCCCAGCCCCCAAATCTTGAAGGCAGTGTCTTTCCTGGAGGGACCCAGACTTTAGGAGAAAGCCTGAGATCATATGAGCCTCATCTCACTTGGGCCTCTGTGGGAACTCCTGAAGACAAAAGAAATTAGGCCACTGCAACATAAAATCAAAAGAGAGAACCCGAAGCCTAGACCAACCAGCTTTTCATGCTCAACAAATAAACCACAAAGGCACATAAAGCTTACAAAAAGAAGCAGATCTAAACAAAGGAAGGCATGAGTCTCACACAAGAATCAGAAACTAAGAAGGAAATTCACATGTCAAAGTCACAAAGAAAAAATAATAACATGAAAAACCAAAATAATATATCCCCACCAAGTACCAATAGTCCTCTAGAGGAATACAATAAGAACTCCCTAGAGATAACACAGGACATGGAACTCAAAAGAACAGTTATAAACATCATTAAAAAAATTCAGTGAATTCAAAGAACACACAAAGAAAGAAATCAAAGAACTGAAAGAAGATAGGGATAAACTTCTAAATGAATTCAGAAAAGAGAAATATTGAAGAATACTCAGGCTGAAATGAAGAGGGAAGTGAAACACTCAGTTAGCCAATTAGAAATGACAGGAGAAAGCCTCACCAATAAGATGAAAGAAATGGAAAACAGAATATCAAGACTGGAAGATAAAGTGGACGAATTAGAACACTCAAGCAAAGACTATGAAAATTTTAAGAAAACAGAAGAATGGAATATGCAAGAACTGTGTGACACCATAAAAAACAAAACTTACAAATCATAGGTATACAAGAAGGAGAAGAATCTCAAGATAATGGTATAGAACAGATCTTCAACAGGATTGTAGAAGAAAATTTCCCCAGATTTAAAAAGACATGCCCATACAAATACAAGAAGCATATAGAACACCAAATAGACAGGATCAGAAAAGAAACTTTCCACAGCACATCATAGTAAAAACACTAAACGTTCAGAACAATGAGACAATAATGAAGGCTACAAAAGAAAAACAATAAATCACATATAAAGGAAAACCCATCAGGACTACAGCTGACTTTTCAGTTCAAACTATGAAAGCCAGAAGAGCCTGGACCAAAGTATTCCCAGTTCTAAATGACCATAGTTGCCAACCCAGATTACTTTACCCAGCCAAAATGTCTATCATAGTTGAAAGGGAAAGAAAAATCTTTTGTGACATAAATAGGCTGAAAGGACTCATGTCCACAAAACCAGCCCTTCAGAGAGATCATGAAGCAATATGAAGGGATGAAGAAAAGAATGACTATACACAAGCCGTGACAGAAAGAAATCCAATGAAGGTATAACTGTGGAAATGCACAGCTATATCAAGAATGTGAACAGGAATAAAAATGACAGGATTCAATACACATCTTTCATTGATAACTTTAAATATCAATGGACTGAACTTCCCAGTCAAAAGACACAAACTATGTGAATGGATTAATAAACTAAACCCATCTTTTTGTTGTCTGCAAGAAACTCATCTCACTTTCAAGGACAGGTACTACCTTAAGATGAAAGGAAGGATAAAAAAAATATACCAAGCGAATGGTACTAAGAAAAAATCAGGCGCTGCATTTCTAATATCTGATAAAATAGACTTTAAACTAAAACTAATCAGAAGAGAGAAAGAGGGCCACTTCATTCTGATCAAAGTAACAACAAATCAAGAAGATATTACAATCATGAACATATATTCACCAAACTCTGGTGCACCCAACTTCATAAAAACACTACTACAGGACTTTAAGACCCAGGTTAATCCCAACTCATTAATACTGGGGAACTTCAATACCCCATTGACTCCATTAGATAGGTCAACGGGACAGAGAATTAACAGAGAGACATCTAAAATAAACAATACCATGTATCAAATGGACTTAACAGACATATACTGAATATTCCACCCAAGCACCAAAGAATATATTTTCTATTCAGTGCCAGAATAGAACCTTCTCCAAAATTGACCATGTACTGGGACACAAAACAAACTTCAACAAATACAAAAAGATTGAAATAATTCCATACATTCTATCAGACCACAATGCTAAAAAGCTTAAAATCAACACTGGAAGAAACACCAGTAACCACTTGACCACATGGAGATTAAATGACACACTCCTGAATGATGAACGGGTCAAAGGAAAACTTAAGAAAGAAATAAAAGTATTCCTGGAATTAAATGAAAAGGACAACAAAACACAACAAAACCTCTGGGACACATTGAAAGCAGTCCTTAGAGGGAAATTTATAGCTCTAAGTGCCTACATTGAAAAATCGATAGAAACAAAGAAAACAATACAAAGAAAATCATCAATGAATCTAAGAGCTGGTTCTTTGAAAGGTTAAACAAGATAGACCCTTAACCCAGCAGACAAGAAGAAATAACAAAAATCAGGGCAGAAATTAATGAAATTGAAACAAAGAAAACAATACAAAGAATCGCCAAATCCAAGAGCTGGTTCTTTGAAGATAAACAAGATTGACACACTGCTAGCCCAGTTAACCAAAAGAAAGAAAGAGCACCTCAAAATCAACAAAATCAAAGATGAAAGGGGAAACATCACAACAGACAGCAGAGAGATCGAGAACATTATAAGGGAATACTTTAAAAACCTATAGGCCACTAAATTTGAAACCCTAAAAGAAAAGGACGGGTACCTAAAAGCACAGGAACCACCAAAACTAAACCAAGAAGAGATTAACAGCTTAAATAGACATATAACACATAAGGAAATTGAAACAGTAATGCAAAACCGCCTGACTAATAAAAGCCCAGGACCATATGGATTTACAGCAGAATTCTACCAGACTTTTAAAGAGGATCTACAGCCAATACTACTAAAGTTATTCAAAAAGATAGAAATGGAGGGAGAACTTCCAAATTCCTTCTATGAAGCCAGCATCACTCTAATACCAAAGCCAGGTAAAGATACAACCAAAAAGAAAACTTAACACCT
>NW_008351624.1:723854-724144 GCF_000622305.1 Nannospalax galili | reverse complement strand
ATTCAACATGCATTTATGTTCAAAGTCCTAGAGGGAATTGGACTGGAGGGAACATACCTCAACATAATTAAAGCCATATATAACAAACACACAGCCAACATCATTCTAAATGGAGAAAAATTGGGAGTATTCCCATTTAAATCAGGAACCAGGCAAGGATGTCCACTGTCTCCACTCTTCTTTAACCTACTGCTTGAAACACTTTCATGAGCAATAAGACAAGAGAAAGAAATTAAAGGAGTAATAATTGGAAAAGAAGAGATCAAATTATCCCTTTTGCAGATGATATG
>NW_008351624.1:707337-723608 GCF_000622305.1 Nannospalax galili | reverse complement strand
AGTTCTCTACAATGAAAGTTTTAAATCTTTAAAGAAAGAGATTGAGGAAGACATCAGATGATGGAAGGAACTCCCAGGCTCATGGGTTGGAAGAATTAATATTGTGAAAATGACCGTCCTACCAAAAGCCATTTATAGATTCAATGCAATGCCAATCAAAATCCCCATGACATTTTTCACAGAATTGGAAAAAAAACCATCCTAAGATTCATCTGGAAGCACAAAAGACCTCAGATATTCAAAGTGATGCTTAGCACTAAGAACAATGCTGGGGGAATTACTATACCAGCTATTAAACTGTATTAAAGAGCTATAGTCATAAAAATAACATGGTACTGGCACAAAAATAGACCCATAGATCAATGGAACAAAATTAAAGACCCAAATATGAGTACATTCAATTTCAGGCACCTGATATTTGAAAAAGGGGCCAAGAACATTCACTGGAGGAAAGACAGCATGTTCAGCAAATGGTGCTGGCAAAGCTTGACCTCCACCTGTAGAAGAATGAACCTAAACCCCTATCTTTCACCTTGTACAAAAGTCAATTCCAAATGGTTCAAAGACCTCAATGTGAAGCCAGAAATTCTGAAACTGTTAGAAGAAAACACTGGCAAAAACTTACAAGATATAGGTGTAGGAAAGGATTTACTAAACCGGAAATCAACTGTATAAGAAACAAGGTCAAGAATCAACAAATGGGGCCTCATTAAACTAAAAAGCTTCTGTACATCAAAAGAAGCAACCAAATAAGTGAAGAGAAAACCTACAGAATGGAAGAAAATCTTCACCAGTGACACATCTGACAGAGGTTTAACATCCAGAATATATAATGAACTCAACAAACAAAGAATTGAGAAAGCAAATGACCCAATTAAAAGATGGGCTAAGGAACTGAACAGAAAGTTCTCAAAAGAAGAAAGAAAGATGGCTAAGAAGCACTTTAAAAGGTGTTCAACATCACTAGTAATTAGGGAAATACAAATTAAAAGCACTTTGAGATTTCATCTTACCCCAGTCAGATTGGCTAAGATCAAGAGAACAAATGATACCAAATGTTGGAGAGGAAGTGGGGAAAGGGGAACACTCATCAACTGCTGGTGGGACTGCAAGCTTGTTCTACCCTTATGGGAATCAGTGTGGAGAACTCTTAAAAAATTACAGATGAACTTACCATTTGACCCAATTATACCACTCCTTGGCATATACCCAAATAACTCATCCTATTGCAGAGACATTTGTACATCCATGTTTGTTGCTGCTCTTTTCACAATAGGTAGGAAGTGGAAGCAACCCAAGTGTCCCTCAACTGAAGAGTGGATAATGAAAATGTGGTTCATTTATACGATGGAATTTTACTCAGCAGTAAAGAAAGATGAAATCATGAAATTTTCAGGTAAATGGATGGGACTAGAAATTGTTATCCTATGTGAAGTAACACAGACTCAGAAACAACAACAACAACATATGTTCTCCCTCGTATGTGGATCCTAGCATCAAATCCTTATAAGTGAATATGTATCCAGACATCATGACAGTAACCAGGATAATGAAGAGGACCAGGGAAGTAAAGGAAAAGAAAGAATCTGAAAGAGAAGAACAGTAGAAAATGGGTATTCACAAGGGAGATATGGATAATAATGGGTTTATTTTAAGAGGAGGAGAGAGGGAAGGTTATATAAGACACCTAGGGGATAAAGGGAAAGAAGGAGCTCAAGAGAGGTGGGACCATAGGAGAAGGGCATTATTAAGGGAAAAATGGGAAAAACGGGGACATCTTAAATGGGGAAACCATGGTGGAAGGGTTAGACAATATGAGAGATAAATAATGCCTAGCTAGTTTTAGAAAACCAGAGGGAACCTTATTAGGCCAACAACCTACTGAGAAATTATATATACAATCAATCAGTTCAAAGGATGTAATATATGTCTAGGCAAGGTTTATCTGAGAGTATTTGGTATTTGTCCAAGGTCTATATACATGGTGTATGGTAATTAAAAGTACCAGACTTGTGGAGCTTACCTTCCTGGATTGCTAACAGCCATACTTTGAGGCCTATACTAATTTGGTCAGGGGGACATAAAGGAGAGTTTTTGCTCCTTGCCCTCCTAGGTTAACTACATTCCAGGGGACTATGAGCATCTCTCAAAATGTCCTGTAACTGTGGTGAGTCACCTGTCCTCTTGATCAAGGAGGCCATGGAGACCCCACCAGATGTCCTGAACCATCATCCAGTCTATGAAGAGGAGGGTCAGCACAGAGGAAACATATCCTCCATGCTTCCAATTGAAGCCAGGCATGATCAAGTAGGACCTTTGACTTATCTTCACATAGATGGAACTGGTAAAAGAAAGGAGCCAGGGGCTCCTCCCAAGCCCATGTGACCCCTGAGGAGCAGATCCTCAAATGACCTTAAGACTAAAACTAAATTTGTTCATCTGGGCCAACTGTAGGGTCTTAAACACCCAAAAGGGAAGTATAACCAAAGATTAATGGGGTCAACATAATTTTTAAGAGTCCGTATGTGTAGCTAAATGCTACATAACAAGAAAAATGCCAGAGAGGAAATAGATTCCATTGAGTTATTGGCCAGGGTGGCCCAAAACACTCCTAGACAGTAATCCAGCATAGAACTTGGAAAATGAACAGCAGACCCCAATCATATCTAAAGGAATATTGACAACTGATTGCTGCTAGATGAGGAACAGCTGATCTTTCTAAAACAGGATGTCTAGATAGGCTGACTAGATTCATCAGACAAACAAGCACTGGAGAATGGCTGGGGGCATCAACAACACAATGGATGGTAACAGGGATGATGGAGTGTATGGGCTCCAGTATGTGTGTGGGGGCGATATGGGAGGCTGCCGTTGGGAAGTGAGTATATAGATGAATAAGACAGGGTGAGATGTTGTGTATAATATACACAAAAAAATCAAGAAATTTTAAAAAAGATATTTTTGAGGAGCCAAAAAATTTACTTCATGTTAAATAGTATAAGTGATAAATATTACCAATGAAATCAACCTGATGACTTTATATCCATACTCAGGTACTAAGGATCCAAGTGTAACCAACTGTGACTAGTAATCATCAGAGACATAGAGATTAAAGACACATGTGCAAACATGTGTTAGTAGCATTAAAAATGTAGGAAACAGCACATTTTAAAAATCTGTGTATAACCGACTGTGACTAGTAATAATCAGATACATAGAGATTAAAGACACATGTGCAAACATCTAAGTGTTAGTAGCATTAAAAATGTAGGTAATGGCATATTATAACATGAAATGCAGATCTTCTTTAAAGGGTAAAAACTCATTCAATTTTATGTCTTACATGGTTTATAGTGAGTTCAATATTGCATAACTGGATTAATTCAACTGTGAACCAAAAAATTTACAGCCACTTTTGAAAGAGATGTACCCTTGCTCTGGAGTGTGTTACTGAATATGTTAAAGCTGTAATGAAATGCTTCTTCTAATCATGTGGTTATTAAATTTAAAAAAATTAGAAAATAATTCTTCAAAGCAAAAATTTTGCTCCTTAATAATTAGTAGATGTGAAAAACATTACCACTGAAATCTACCTGATAACTTAAATCCATGCTCAGATGCCGGGGATCTCAGAAAGTAACCAAATATGACTAGTAATAATCAGTATATAGAAATTAGAAACTCATGTGCAAACATCTTAGTGTTAATTGCAATAAAAAGGAATTTTCCTGTATAAAACTGTTTATTTTAATAATGAAATGGAGATCTTTTTTTAAAGGTTATTCATTCGATTTTATGTGTTATAGGGTTTATACTGAGTATAATATTGTATAACTGTATTAATTCAACTATAAACCTAAAAATTTATAGCCAATTTTGAAAGAGATGCATCTTAGCTCTGGAAATTGTTATTGAATATGTTAATGCTGTTGTAATGAAATGCTTTTTCTAATTATGTGGTTATTAAATAAATAATTTAAAAAAATGTAAAAAAATAAGAGTAGTCGTAAACATGATGAAGGAATTCAATGAATTTAAAGAACACACAAACAAAGAAATCAAATAACTAAAAGAATATAGGTATAAAATTCTGAATGAATTCACAAAAAAGATAAAAACATTGAAGAAAAGAGGCTGAAATGAAGAAGGAAGTGAAAAACTCAATAAGCCAACTTGAAACAACAAGGGAAATCTTCACTGCTAGAATGAATGAAATGGAAAACCGAATATCAACACTATTGGATAAAGTTGAATTGGACAACTCAATTATGGTCATGAAAAAAATTTTAAAAACTTAGGAATGGAATATGCAAGACATGTGGGACACCATGAAAAGACCAAATTCATGCATCATAGGCATAAAGGAAGGCGAAGAATCTCAGGATAACCGCATGGACCAGATCTTAAACAGGATTGTAGAAGAGAATTTCCCAAATTTAAGGAAACATATTCCCATACAAATAAAAGAAGCATATAGAACACCAAATAGACAGGCCCAGAAAAGAAACTCCTCATGACATATCATAGTAAAAACACTAGATGTACAGAAGAGAAAATACTGAAAGCAACAAAAGGAAAACAATAAATCACATATAAAGGAAACCCCATTAGAATTACAGTTGACTTATCAATACAAACTATGAAAGCAGGAAGAGCCTGGACCAAGGTATTTACAGTTCTAAATGACAGTAGATGCCAGCCCAGAATACTTTACCCAGCAAAAATATCTACTATAGATGAGGGGGAAAGAAAAATCTTCCATTACATGAATGGCCTGGAAGAATATATGTCTACAAAACCAATCCTTCAAAGAATACTTGAAGCAGTACAAGGAGAGGAGAAAGGAACAACTATACCCCAGGGGAAATGAAAGAAAATAAATAAAAGTATAATTGAGGGAACACAAAATTAGACAAAGAACACAAAGAGTAATCAAAGTGATGGAAACCAATACACATCTTTCAATAATAACTTTAAATATCAATGCACTGAACTACTGAGTCAAAAGAACAGGCTAGGTGAATGGATTAGAAATAAAATCCATCTTTTTGTTGCCTGCAAGAAACCCATCTCGCCTTCAAGGATAGGTACTACATTAAGTTGAAAGGATAGAAAAGAATATTCCAAGCAAATGGCACTAAGAAACAAGCAGGGGTTGCAATTCTAATACCTGACAAAATAGACTTCAGAATAAAAGTAATCAGAAGAGATAAAGAGTATTTATTCATTTTGATCAAGATAACAATTATGAAGATATAACCCTGAACATAAATGCACCAAACTCTGGTGCACCCAAATTCATAAAACAACACTACAAGACTTTAAGACACAGATTAGCCCCAATTCAGTAATAGTAGGGGACTTCAATACCCCACTGTCTCCATTAGACAGGTTAACTGGACAAAGAATAAACAGAGAGTTTTCTGAATTAAATGATACCCTATATCAAATGACCTAGCAGACATCTTTCGAATATTCCACCCAAGAACCAAAGAATACACTTTTTATTCAGCACCCCATGAAACTTTCTGAAAAATTGGCCACATACTGGGGCACAAAACAAACCTCACCAAATAAAAAAAATTGACATAACCCCATGCATTCTATTGGACCACAATGCAATAAAGCTCAAAATCAACACTGGAAGAAGCCCTAGTGTCTACACAAACTCATGGTGATTAAACAATACACTCTTAAACGATGGATGGGTGAGTCAAAGGGGAAATTAAGAAAGAAATAAGAATTACTGGAATTCAACTAAAAGGACAATATAACACAGCAAAACCTCTGGGGCACTTTAAAAGCCATCCTAAGAGGGAAGTTTATAGCTCTAAGTGCCTACATTAAAAAGTTAGAAAGAGCTCAAATAGATGACCTAACACTGCAACTCAAGACCCTTGAAAGGCAAGAACAAATGAAACCCAAATCCAGCAGAAGAGAAGAAATTACAAAAATCAGAGCAGAAATTCATGAAATAGAAACACAGGAAACAATACAAGGAATCAATGAATCTAAGAGCTGGTTCTTTGGAAAGGTAAACAAGAAAGATACACTCTCAGCCCTGTTAACCAAAAGAAAGGAAGAACAAATACAAGTCAACGAAATCAGAGATAAAAAGGGACACATAACAACAGATACCCAAAAGATCCAGAACATTATAAGGGAATACTTTAAAAACCTATATT
This sequence comes from Nannospalax galili, assembly GCF_000622305.1. Classification (NCBI taxonomy): domain Eukaryota; kingdom Metazoa; phylum Chordata; class Mammalia; order Rodentia; family Spalacidae; genus Nannospalax; species Nannospalax galili. Next base: position 717,423 of record NW_008351624.1, on the reverse strand, counting down.
CTACTAAATTTGAAAATCTAAAAGGAATGGATGAATATCTAAAATCTCAGGAACCATGAAAGTTAAACCAAGAAGAGATCAATAGTTTAAATAGACCCATTACATAAGGAAATTAAAACAGTAATACAAAGCCTCCCAACTAAAAAAAAAAAAGTCCAGGTCCAGATGGAACCAATACTACTTAAATTATTCAAAATGATAGAAACAGAGATAGAACTCCCAAATTCCTTCTATGAAGCCAGCATCACTCTAATACTAAAACCAGGTAAAGACACTACCAAAAAAGAAAACTATAGACTCATACCCTTAATGAACATGGATGCAAAAATTCTCAACAAAATACTTGCAGATGTATATCAAAAAGATCATTCACCATGATCAAGTAGGCTTTATTCCAGAGGTGTGGGGATGGTTCAACATATGCAAGTCAATAAATGTCATCAATCATATAAATGGACTCAAAGACAAAAACAACGTTGTCATCTCAATAGATGCAGAAAAGGCCTTTGACAAAATTCAGCATGCATTCATGATAAATGTTCTAAAGGGAACTGGACTGGAGGGAATACCTCAACATAATTAAAGCAATATACAACAAACCATAGACAACATCATTCTAAATGGAAAAAACAAACAAACAAACCTGGAAGAATTCCCAATAAAATCAGGAACCAGACAAGGATATCCACTATCTCCACTTCTTTTCAATATAGTGCTTGAAACCCTTGCTAGGGTAATAAGACAATAAGAGAAAGCAAGAGGTCAAACTATCACTTTTTGCAGATGATATGATATTATACCTAAGAGATCTCAAAAATTCCACCAGAAAACTCCTAGAACTGATCAACACATTCAGTAAAGTGGCAGGTTATATAATCTACAAAAATCAGTAGCCTTTCTAATAACAATTGGAGAAAGAGTGCAGGGATATACTACCATTCACAATAGCTGCAAAAATATAAAATATCTTGGAATAAACCTGATCAAAGACATCAAAGATCTCTCCAATGGAAAATTTTAACTCTTTAAAGAAGGAAATTGAGGAAGACACCAGGATATGGAAGGACCTCCCATGCTCATGGATTTGAAGAATTAATATTATGAAAATGACCATTCTACCAAAAGCAATATATAGATTCAATGTAATCCCAACCAAAACCCCCATTACACACTTCCCAGAATTAGAAAAAAAATCCTTAAATTCTTATGGAAGCACAAAAGGCCCTGGTTAGCCAAAGCAATACTGAGCACAAAGAGTAATGCTGGGGGGATTACTATACCAGATCTCAAAGTATAATACAGAGCTATAGTCATAAAAAAGGCATGGTACTGGCACAAAAATAGACACATATATCAATGGAACTTCATTGAAGTCCAACACCTGAGTATGTGCAATTTCAGCCACCTGATATTTGACAAAGTTTCCAAGAACACACAATGGAGGAAAGACAGCATCTTCAACAATTGTGCTGGCAAAACTGAATCTCCATCTGTAGAAGAATGAAACTAGAGCCTTATCTTTCACCTTGCACAAAAGTCAACTCTAAATGAATCAAAGACCTCAGTATGAAACTGCAAACCCTGAAACTATTAGAAGAAAATATTGGCATTAACCTACAAGATATAGATTTTGGAAAGGATTTTCTAAATTGGACAGAAGTTGCTCAGGAATTAATGTCAACAACCAACAAGTGTGACCTCATTAAACTAAAAAGCTTCTGTACAGAAAAAGAAACAATAAAAATATGAAGAGTAAATCCACAGAGTGGGAAAAAATATTTACAAGTGACACATCTGACAGGGGTTTAACATCTAGAATATATAAAGAACTTAAAAAACAAAGAAGTAAGGAAGCAAATGTCCTAATTAAAAGATGGGCTAAAGATCTAAACAGAGTTCTCAAAGGAAGAAATAAAGGTGGCTAAGAAAATCTTTAAAAGTGTTCAACATGACTAGTAATTAGGGAAATGAAAATTAAATCCACCTTAAAGTTTCACCTTACCCCAGTCAGAATGGCTAGGATTAAGAGGACAAATGATACCAAATGCTGGCAAGGATGTGGAGAATGGGGAACACTCATTCACTCCTCGTGGGATTGCAAACTCGTGCAACCCCTTGGAAAACAGTGTGGAGAACTCTTAAAAACCTAAAACTGAAACTACCATGTGACCTGGTTATACCACTCCTTGGCATATACCCGAAGAATGCTTCCCATTATACAGACACTTGTACAACCATGTTTATTGCTGCTCTTTTCAGAATCGCTAAGAGATGGCATCAACCTAAGTGTTGGGAGCTATTAATACATTATGTACATTGAGCTGTGGCAGGCTGTGTTTTGACCTAATCTGCCAAGTCAGGAGGAATGTGTTTATATGGTGGAGTTCACAAGTATTTGACCGCTCCTTGACCCTCAGATACAGTTGGAAAAAACAGCTGTTGAAACTAATTGAGTCCTTCTGTATAAAAAGGCAGAGAAAAAATAAACGGGAGCTGCAGTCTCTACTGACAGGCCTCCCAAGTGTCTTTTCTGTCTCTTGTTTTTTCTTTCAATCCTCACTCCCCCTTTCAGGTACTGTCTGTCTTGGCCGGCTGGCACTGGCACCTCAGCTGACGATTGGTTAACAGAAATGTGGTACAGTTATACAATGGAGTTCTACTCAGGAGTAAAGAAAGATAAAATAATGAAATTTGCAGGTAAATGGATGGATTTAGAAACTGTTATACTAAGTGAAATAACACAGACTCATAAAAACAAAAGATGTATGTTCTCCCTTATTTGTGGGTCCTAGCACCAGATCCTTATAAGTAAGTGAATATTCTGATGCAACTGCAGGGACCAAGAATATGGAAAGGATTCAGGGAGGTAAAGGGAAAGAAGGAACTCAAGAGAGAAGAATAGTAGGATAAAGTGTTAGTAAGGGGGAAATATGTAAAAAGGGGGTAGCTAATGGGTGGTGGGGGTGAGGATGGGGAGGAGGGCTATACAAAGAACTATGGGAATAAAGGAGAAAAATTCTCCAGATACTCAGTAAAAATGAATAAATAAGTAAGCTAAAATTTCTCTTCCTTAAAGTTTTCCAGAAAAATTTCCATGTACAAATGTAAAGAATATTAGGAACATATATCCATCACATATTCAAATGTTATCAAATGTTGCTAATTTGGTCTATCTATTTTTTTTCCTTCTGGCCAATGGCATTATTAAGAGATGGTAGAACCTTTGAGAGATGTAGCCTGATGGAAGGAAGTTAGGTCACTGGAGGGCATATTCATAACAGGACTATTAGAACACCTGTGTCTCCTCTGAGCCACCACAATGTAAGCAGCTTCCTTGGTCAAGGGCTCCCTTCACAATGTACTGTCTTGCCAAAGACCTGAAAACAAGTCAAATAAGCATGAACTGAAACTTTCAAACAAAACTGTCTTCTTTTTAAGTTGAGACTCTCAGGTATTTTGTTATAGTAATAGAATGCTGAAAATGTTTACAATATATTTATGAGGTGATAAAGGTGAAGGTGCAAAAGCTAAATAAGACAATATTATTCTAAAAGTTACTTTAAACTTAAGGGCCATCTCAATTGGTTTCAGGACCCTGGGATGGCTTCTGTTCTCCATGCTGGACACCATGGCTACTCCCATCACATATACATAATTGTCTCACTCTGCCCCATCTATTGGGCTTAAGACTATGTTGATTAATTTTGAGGATAACATTTACTCGATTGAAGGATGCCTATTGAGTTCATTAGGCAATCAGTACTTCTGGGTGTTTCCAGGGAAGACTGGTATATGGGTAAGTGAATGAAGTGAGAGAAGCCCATTTTCAGTGTGGTCAGCCACCATCTCCTCAGCTTTGGTCAGGAGGGAATAGGAAAGTAGAAGACGGGGGATGGATATGCACTCTGTGTCCCTTCTTTTGGAGTGGGGTGTACTGCTCCTGATGTTGCCTTTGGACATCAGACTTTAGGTTCTTTGGCCTTTGAACTTTGGCACATGTACCAGAGGCCCTTCAGAGGTTCTTGGGCCTCTGTCCTTGGACTGGTTTGAGGTTTCCAGGCTAGACTTCCATGATACTGACTTCTCTGGCTCTCCAGCTTGCAGATACCCTATGATGGGATTTTTTTCAGTCTTTTATTATGTAATACAATACCACTCGTATGTCCCTTTGTGTATGTGTAGATATGTGTGGTTTGTGTATATATGTGTGTATGTATATTTGTATGTATATTACACATACACATATAAAATATAGGCATATATATATATATAACTTATTTATATTCATTGTTTCTCTGAGAACCCTGACCACTAGAAAGACTGAATTGTTTAGGATGGAGCTAGATATGGGTAGTGGAGAAATCTTGAATTTACTTATATAAGTGTTGAGGTTAATTGTGGCAGTGATGAATTAGTTCTTAAATGGTTTTATACTTTATTATTATTTTTTCATCATTATTGTTATTATTGATATATGATACATGTGTGTGGGTGCACATGTACCATGGCTTAGTAGTAGAAGTCAGAGGAAAACTTTCAAGAGTCAATTCTTTTCTCCCACTACACATTCTGGGTTTTGAACTCAGGTCATCAGCCTTGTACAGAAAATACTTTTACCCACTGAGTGTTCTTACTGGCCCCTCTTTTGTAAGACGGAGTGTATACATGCAAATATAGATACTGGGGGTTAGGGTTCTCATAGAAATGGCAAAGATGAGGAAGGAATAGTGTCAATGGCTTTGAACTGGAGTGATCATGACTAACTTGTTAGTATGAACGCACATCTTTGGAAATACATATTTCTTAATTCTGTCCACTAGAATACAGAACCCCACAGCAACAAGGAGCACACTTGGTGCCCAGATCTTGCTTTCTTTAATTCCCTAGATGCCTGAGTTGAGTCTTGGCAAAGGAAGGTTCAAGTGAGGCTGGAACATTGTATGGTGCCAAGAACCAAAGATGAGCTTGAAGGTCAGTGGAGTCATCCAAGGACATGAAAGCTGCCGAGAATGACTCCCACTGGACCTAAATTATTTTTATTTTAATGCTAAATATTTTACTTTCATACACGTCTATCAAGTTTTTGTATGCCTGTTGGTCTTTTATATACCTATACAATATGATTATAAATGAATAAATAACATAAAATCAAATATGATGCAAATTAACCATCAAAATGTCTATTTTGTTAAAAATACATTCTTTTGTTATAAAAATGTCACTTGATTCTGCATTCAATTATACAAATGCTTACTTATGTAAGTCTGCTGTTAATATCATTAATAATTTCATGGCTTTGTTTGGTGGTTTGCCATTTCAGAATTCACCCTTAACCAATATTTTGCCAAGGAAATCCTAGAATACCATTTCCAACTAGACACAACTTTAACTCTACAAGCTTCATGTTTATTCAGAATAAAGAAATCATTGTGTTGTTCTTGAATTGCACACTGACATGACATCTAATCTAATTACTATAGTTTTTGAATTCATAGTTGAAAAATAGTAACATTAATTTTAAACATTAATTCTGCTTTCAGCCCAAGGTCATTTCAAATACTAGAAATGATCTTTGTGACTTACTAAATATGACATGACTGGGAGCTAGAGTTCAGTGCTAGAGTTCTTGCCTAGCATGTGCAAGGCTCTGGGTCTGATCCTCAGTGCCACAAACATAAAAATTAAAAAAATACATATCACATGACTGAAACTCAGATTTCCTTACTCCTCTTCCTTATCTTATTTTTTTCAATCAAATACTAGAAATGATCTTTGTGACTTACTAAATATGACATGACTGGGAGCTAGAGTTCAGTGCTAGAGTTCTTGCCTAGCATGTGCAAGGCTCTGGGTCTGATCCTCAGTGCCACAAACATAAAAATTAAAAAAATACATATCACATGACTGAAACTCAGATTTCCTTACTCCTCTTCCTTATCTTATTTTTTTTTCAATTTGCTTTGTGTGTGTGTGTGTGTGTGTGTGTGTGTGTGTGTGTAAATGTGAATGGCTACAGGTATGTGCATACCATGGCATTGTGTGTGGAAGTCAGAGGACAATATTATGGAATTGGTTCTCTCTTTTCATCTTTATGTGGATTCTGGAGATTGAACTTTGGTCCTCAGGGTTGTATAGCAAGCACTTCTACCCATTGAGCCATCTTGCCAGCCTGGCTGGCTGGTAAATGAGCTCCAGATATCTGTCTGTTTCTACCTCCCCAGTACTGAGATTAACAGTATGTGCAGCAGTGCCTTTCTAGAAGGATGCAGAGGTTCTGAACACAAGTCCTCATGCTTTGCACAGCAGGTACTTTATTAACAGCCATTTTTCCAACCCCTGCATTTGTCTTTTAAGATGTATTTTTATTTATATGTATGTGTGTGACTGTGTTTATGAGAATGTGTGTTGGTGACAGAAGAAGATATTTGTGCCCCTGGAGTTGGAGTTACAGGCTGTTATGAGCCACCTGATCAAACTGGGAACCAAACTCAGGTCCTCTGCAAGAGCAACAATTGGAAGGAAAAAGCATGTAAAGTTAGAAAAGCCGTAGCTGTGTGATTGTTATTTATGCATAGTAAATGCCTAGTAAAGACTTGATTGACTCCAAATGACTAAAGCTAGGATGTTTGCTTTAACATCTGTCATGTTTAGAAATCTCCATGTGTCTTTGGAGTTGGTCTTTGAGCATCTGCATTTCTGTTTCTTTGTATTCCCTGATTTGTGTTGCAGTGGCCTGTCTGGATGGGGGAGGTGGCTGTCTTACTATATACTTATTTTGTAAGAGAGACTGAAACTGGTTTTGGTTTAGGTGTTAGACTCAAAAGAAATGGTTAGAGGGTTATGTGCTATACAGGAGTCTGTTATGGTACTGTCTCCTCTTCAGTTCTATGCAATCCTAACACCTGTGCACACACTTGAAGATGTGCTATCACGTGTCTGGCTGACATAACAAATAGAAAGTTCTACAGACTCATAGTTAAGATCATATAAGAATTCTGAATTAATACCAGAAAGACTTTATTAATGAAGGAGAACTGTGTCACATGGCTCACCATGTATGAATACTAGGTACTTTTCCTGTTTGTTGGAAGTCAGTGGAGTTCACCCAGCTCTTGTTTGCTTTTGTGTAAGCTTTAATATCACAGTTTTGAGAATTTCCAGTAACCCAGATTATAGCCAGCTGCAGAGTTCTGAAAACAGCTGCCAGAGGGGGTTGGATCTTTTCATGCTTATTTGAAAGGATGTGTAGTTACTTGGCGAAATGAAGAGTTTAATCAAGGATACAGGTTTTTATTCTCATCTGTATGTGCCACCTAATATTTTTTAGGTGCCTTATCTGATAATGACAAAGATTTGTGGTAATATTAAAATAAGAAATTAAAACTTAGTAGTACAAAAGTACATTTTCTTTCAACCCCTCATTTCTTGTGAGTGAATCAAAACAACTAGAAACATCCCTTTGTAATAGACAACTGCTCTGTTGAACACATTTTTTTGTAAGTCATTGTTTACTTCTTCTTGAGCTAGAATCTTGACATACAGTTTTGTGTGATATATTGTTATAAAAAAATTCTTTTAAGAACACTTTTAGATTCACATCAAACTTGAGCTGAAAATACAAAATTTCTTATATATGTTCCTTGTCCCTGCACATACAGCCTCTCCTACTGTCAACAACCACACTAGCATGTACATTTGTTAGAGCTGAAGACCCTAGCAGGCCTGTCACCCAGTCCACAGTTTATTAAGGTTCACTCTTGGTGTTGTATGTTCTGTGAACTTTGACAACTGTATGGTGACATGTGTTTACCACCATAGTATCATGCACAATAGTTCCACTGCTTTGAACAGTATCTTCAGCCTATCACCTTTCCCCAGTCTCTGTGACCACCAATCCTTCCATTGTCTCCATAGATTGCCTTTTCCAGAATGCTGCAGAATTGGAATTGCACAGTCTGTGGCCTTATCAGACTGGCTTCTTTCACTTATCACTATATGTGTAAGATCCAGATCTTTCTTGAGGCTTATTTTTATGGCTTGTCCATTGTCCAGATGCACCTTAGTTTATTTATTCTCTCATCTATTGGAAAATATTTTGACTACTTACAAGGTTTTACAGTTGTAAATAAAGTTTTAAACATCCCCAAATAGGTTTTAGTGTGGACATAGGTTTTCAGTTCATTTGGGCAGATACCATGAGCATGATTCCCGAGTTGTATGGCAAGAGCTGAACTTTATAAGAATCTGCCAAAGATTCTTTATAAGAATCTTAGACTGACTATGCCATTTTATAGTCTCACATGCAATAAATGTAAGTTCTGGTGTTCTAGTGTGCTTCCCATTGCTGTGATAAAACACTGACCAAAACCAACTCAAGGAGAAAATGGTTTACGTAGCTTATACATTTAAATAATAGTCCATCATTGAGGGAAACCAAAGCTGGAACTCAAGCAGAGCAGGAACCTGGAGGCAGGAACTGAAGCAGAGACTATGGAGAAATGCTGCTTAATAGCTTGCTTCTCCTGGCTTGTGCAGCTACTTTTCTTATATAGCCAAGGCCCACTTGCACAGGATGGCAACACCCACAGCAGAATGGGCACACCTACACCAATTATCAATCAAGAAAATGTCTTACAGAAATGGATAAAAAACCCCACCCCTCCTACCTGAGGCACTTTTGGCAACTGACAGTGGCCAGGAAGGGGAGATTCCGTTTTGTTTAAGGGTGAGACCCTTGGTAGCTTGACCAGGTTACAGAAAATGAACCCCATTAAAGGGTATTTGGGGGCAGAAACATGTCTCTACAAGCTTTAAAATGCACACACACACACACACACACACGCACACACTAGATTACAGGAAATTTTAGTGTTGGGGGATGCACATACAGGAGGGGATCTAAATATGATCAAAACATACTTGTGAAATTCACAAAAATTCAATTAAAATGAAAGGAAAATATCTTTAGATTAAAAAAAAAGAAAAAAAAGAAAATGCCCCACACCCAGATATGCCCACATGGTAGTCTAATGGGGAAGTTCCTTAATTGAGGTTCCTTCTTCCCAGGTCACGCTAGTTCCTTTCAAGTTCATAGAATGCTAACCAGCACAATTGACCCCTTGTCAGCTTGACACAGACACATATGACTATTCAACTGTAACTTTTCCATTTTTGTTTTTCCCCAAGATCTCATGTTAATATTATAATATAAAATACAACTTTAAAAGTCCCACAGTCTTTAAAGTTCCAATGTTTTAACAGTTAAATATCCTTTAAAATATCCAAGGTCTCCTAACTTTGGACTCATGTAAAATTAGAAAAAGCAAGACATATACTTTATTACTCCAAGAGGGGAAAACCAGGGCACAGTTAGAATCAAATCAAAGAACAGAAAATCCAACAGCATACAAAGCTTAATGTCTAACATCTGGGATTCATTCATGATATTCTAGGTTCCAAAGGTCTTGGGACGTCCCACTTCTCCAGTTCTGCCATCCACACACAGAGATTTTCTTGTAGGTGCAGGCTGGCTCCATTCTAGAGCTGCAACTGTCCTTGGCAGATGTCCCACAGTCCTGGAATCACCAATATCCTAGGATCTCTACTGCAACTGAATCTGCACCTTCACCAATGGCCTCCTGGCCTGTCTGCAGGACTTCAACCCTGTCACATGGTTCCAAGTCTTAGCTTCTCTCCATGACCCTTTCAATCCTGAAACTTTCCTGCCACCTAAACTTGTCCAATATGGAAGATTCTTCACATTACTACTATGTTCAGTTGCCAGCTTGAGATGAAGCCTCTAGACCAGGTTCTATGTGCTGACTCAGAGGAAATTCTCCCCAGAAAATTTCACCTCAGTGATGCTGGTCTCTACTTAATCACAGCTGACTTTTCAGCCCCAGCCGACCAGAACCCATAGATTCGTAATTCAAAGTCTCACACGAACAGCTCTGATAGTCTCCGCTTCCCTTTGAAGATTTACAAGCCAGGCCTCCATCGTCTACAACTCTTTCAGCAGAACTGTTCCAAGTTCCACAGCAACAAACTCTGAGCACTCAATGGCTTTTCCAGCCCAAAGCTCCAAAC
>NW_008351624.1:691003-707224 GCF_000622305.1 Nannospalax galili | reverse complement strand
ATGCTGTAACTTTTCCATTTTTGTTTTTCCCCAAGATCTCATGTTAATATTATAATATAAAATACAACTTTAAAAGTCCCACAGTCTTTAAAGTTCCAATGTTTTAACAGTTAAATATCCTTTAAAATATCCAAGGTCTCCTAACTTTGGACTCATGTAAAATTAGAAAAAGCAAGACATATACTTTATTACTCCAAGAGGGGAAAACCAGGGCACAGTTAGAATCAAATCAAAGAACAGAAAATCCAACAGCATACAAAGCTTAATGTCTAACATCTGGGATTCATTCATGATATTCTAGGTTCCAAAGGTCTTGGGACGTCCCACTTCTCCAGTTCTGCCATCCACACACAGAGATTTTCTTGTAGGCGCAGGCTGGCTCCATTCTAGAGCTGCAACTGTCCTTGGCAGATGTCCCACAGTCCTGGAATCACCAATATCCTAGGATCTCTACTGCAACTGAATCTGCACCTTCACCAATGGCCTCCTGGCCTGTCTGCAGGACTTCAACCCTGTCACATGGTTCCAAGTCTTAGCTTCTCTCCATGACCCTTTCAATCCTGAAACTTTCCTGCCACCTAAACTTGTCCAATATGGAAGATTCTTCACATTACTATGTTCAGTTGCCAGCTTGAGATGAAGCCTCTAGACCAGGTTCTATGTGCTGACTCAGAGGAAATTCTCCCCAGAAAATTTCACCTCAGTGATGCTGGTCTCTACTTAATCACAGCTGACTTTTCAGCCACAGCTGTCAAGCATCTATTCTTTCAGTAAAGCATAAAAGGTTTTACTTCCAAATATGCTTGATCCAAACATGTCACACAAAGGCCCTGATAGAGTGTTTGTTTCTTCTGACCTTCACAGACCAGGCTTCCATCATCTGCATTTCTTTCAGCATTATCTTCCAAATTCCCACAACAGCTCAAAGTTCTAAAAACTTCCATAACCCTTCCCCAAAACAACATGGTCAGGTCTGCCACAGCAATACCCCACTCCTGGTACCAATTTCTGCTCACGTTTACATTCTGTTGCTGTGATCAAACACTGAACAAAACCAATTTTGGAATGAAAAGGTTTATTTGGCATATATATCTGAATCAGTCCATCACTGAGGGAAGCTAAGGCAGAAACTCAAGCAGGGCAGGAACTGGGAAGTATGCACTGAAGTAGAGATTGTGGAGGAATGTGGAATGCTCTTTACTGACTTGCTTCTCTCAGCTTGCTCAGTTAATTTATAAGATAACCCAGGCCCATCTTCCCAGGGATGGGCCCTCCTACACCAATTATCAATCAAGAAAATGTCCAATAGTCATATCCACAGAACAGTCTAATGGAGGTAATTCTTCATTTGAGGATCCCTCTAGTCTGTGTCAAATTGATAAAAAACTATCCAGCACAGATATGATGCATTTAAAATTATATTCATTTTCATTTTAAAATTTCTAATTATCTTATAAAATGAATACCAACCAATAAAGTTAATATGAGAGTAACGATCAACTTTAAGGGGACTAATTACTATGGGACTAATAACTCAGCCAGAGGACACCTCTGCTTCAGTTTTTCTGGTTGTTCTGTGCCATGTGACTCTTCCTAAATATATGCCCCGTGATGTACTGAATAAAATATTCACACACTATCACACTGAACAATTAATTTTTTAAGTAACCCTTTAAAATACAATGAGAGATAGCATGTACTGGTCTATTTCCTATAACTGAGGTCCAGCTTGTGTGCACCTTTTCAGTGACACAAACTGATGTTACTTATTGGATAGTCTTGATATAATATTTTGACTTTTATTTTTAATTTTTTTTTTGAGATTTGGATTTTGCTATAAAGTCTTCCTCTGGTCCTGTATGTAAAATTAAAGGCATTTTCAGACAAGAAGTGCTTGGGAAACTTAAATATTTCTAAGTGAGAACTCAGAATGATTTAAATATATATGTCATTAAAAGCTAAACCATTTAATATAGTTGCCTCAGTAGATTGTTTCATTTATCTAGAATTCTTTTAATGCCCCTAGTGCTTAAACAATAGTGAAACTCTCAAGTCATCCTTTCTGCTCATTGAGTCTACATTGTGCCTGGCATATAGCCCAGGGTTTATTTTCATCAACTTGACTCAAATTCTGAAGAATGTATATTATACAAATAGGGAAACTGCATGGCCTCTCTTCCATTCTTTACCAATTATTCTCTGCATGTTTTCCTTCTTGCTTCTGGGCTTTATATCAATAGTTTCTTACTTTTAAATTATTTGCCTCAGATCCTCAATTAAGCATGGCACAATTTTCTTCCCATAAAATATATCCTACCCTGAATTGTTCCTTTAGGGAACTGAACCTCTAAAAGATTCTATACCAACATCTTTTTCAGTCTCTGTCTTTCAGCTACCTTCCCTGAAAGCTGGCACATTTTGATTAGATTCATTTGATCAACATGCTAGGATTATGAATGACTTATGGAAAAACTTCAATTATGATGACAACAAGCATCACTTAGAATAACTATTAGAGAGAAACTAAAACATAAAACCTGATGATTGCTTCTAATTTAGATTCTTTTTATTAGAGATTCTGAAGTATAGTAGATGTATTTCCATTGGAAGAATGAGCTAGAAAGGAAAGTTCAGTGTTAGTGCCAATTTTTTTCAGAGAGAGCATGGTACCCCCAAATAGATGAGCTCCCCTGTGGGCTGAGCACTAGTTAGGAGGCAAGCAGTAGAGCTTGAAGCTTGACTTTTCTCACCTCAGCAATTCTTAAAATCCTGTGTTCTTCTCTCTCATCAATCCAAACACCACTGGGTTGATATGCTGTCAAATTCTAGGAATGTCACACTCTTAATCTGGCTGTGAGTAAAGTTTAAGAACATGTGTTGTATATGCCTAAGCTGTTTGGTGGAATTGGGATGAAGGAGATCCATATTTATTGGACTAATGTTATATTTCACTACAGTTTACAGTTTACACTGCTGGAAGAGAAAGAAATACAGCCATTGTTTCACAATGTAAGTAGCTTGTGCTGAGACACAATTAAGTTTCTATACATTAAGAAAGTGGTATGTGTTTTTTATACAGGCATGAGTAATATCGTCTGTCTCATTCCCCTCCACCTTTCATTGCTATGGCCTATAATCTTACAGTTCCCCATACTGCTATCTTATAAAGGAACTTACATATCTTAATCTCTGCTGCCTCATGTAAAATTTGTAAGTACCATCGTTTCTCCCATGTCCCTCATTTCTTTCTCTTCATGCTTTCCTCCAAGGACTAATTTCTTTTTACACAGCTCATTTTATTAATTGTATTATATCATGGCCATGGATTTGGCTGGCTAGACTAAATGGGCCCCAGAAGAATAGACCCTCTGCCTTCCTTATTCCCTCTGTCTATAGTGCTTAGCACAATGTCTGACCCAGGTAATAGATTGGCTTTCATTATGACGTTTTCATACATGCATATAATATATTTCAATTATATTAATTCTTATTACCCTCTCTTGTCCCTCTCCCACTCCTACTAATCTCCTTCTTCACAATTAGTGTCTCTTTGACTTCCACGCCTTTTTAAATTTTGTGACCTAATGAATATCATTAGGGTTGCTTATAGGAAGGTGAAGGGTTATTTACAAGAGAATGGGCATCTTATCAGTGGTGATACCACAAAAGAAAATGCTCCTCACCCCCCTGCACTCATCAACCATTAACTGTGGGAGTGAGGTGACCTTGCTAGTCTTTCTCCCCTCCGTGACTGGATGCCCAGAGGCTCAATCCTATACAATTCTTGTGCAGGTAATGACAGCTACTGTGAGTTCATGAGTACAATGGCCATGTCATGCCTGAAAAGTAGCATTCCACAACAATCCACCCCTTCCTCTGACTCTTGCATTGTTTCCATCTGCTCTTCTGCAATGATTTAATGTTTCATTCTTTTCACTTTGAAGGCCATGATAAAAATATCTATTTATGGCTGAGCATTCAATAGTCATTCATTCTCATCAAAGATATCATTATTATGCTTGGTTTTATAAGATATTTTTAATTGAATTTTTGCAACTTTCATACAATATAGTTAGATGGTATTTATATCCCTTCCCCACACCTCCTCCCACTGTCCCCTGTTGAATTTAATGTTCTCTCTCTCTTATCTAATTTGTGTCCTCAAATGTCCTTTAGTGTGAGTCCATCCACTGGACCTACCAATAGTCCCATCCCTGTAAGACACTGTCTTTCTACCTCCTAGCAGCTATTAATTGCCAAAATTCCTTAGATTGAGTTGGGAGTTTTTACTATTTCCTTATGTCTACATTGGGATTTTGTCTGGTTTGAGCTTGCAGGGGACATGTGAGTGCTGTTGCCACTGCTGTGAGTTCATATGAGTAAATGACCAGTTGTCTGGAAGACTCTATTTTCCTGTGGTCATCCAACCCCTCTGGTTCTTACAATCTTTCTACTTCTTCTTCTTTAATGGTCCCTGAGCCTCAGGAAGCAAAGTTTTAAAATAGGTGTGAAATAGGTTTGAAATTCATTTTGTGGCCTCTTGTTCTCTGTACATTGGCTAATTGTAGGTTTCTGCATCAATCATCATCTGCTGCACAAAGAAACTTCTTGGTGAGATCTGAGAGATGCATTCATTCTATATGTAGAGGTTGCATTGAAGATGTGTTTTTAACATCTCACAGATCCTTATTCTCTGTGTTTGATCAGTTGTAGAACTCTGTAGTAGACTCCATCTGTTGAAAGAAAAAAGCTTCTTTGATGAGGGGTGAAAGGTACATTTGTCTGTAGAGCATATTTAGAATACAGTAAGAAATTACATTAGTCAAGGGATGTGGCAAGAGTAAATTTATCTCTAGGGTCTATGACCTGTCCAGCCATATGTATTTGGTTATGTTTATAGTATTAAATATGAATTCCCTCCCTTTGAGTGGGCCTTAATTCCAATTAGACAGCTGTTGATTGCCCCCAAGATAAAAGTACCACTACTGCATCAATAGCAATAGTTTACCAAGCCAGTCATTGTTGTTTTTGAGGCTTTACAACTGGGTGGGACCATTGATTGTTTTTCTCCCATGGCAGCTTGTATAGTATCCTTTGATACCATGAGAACTAGTCTTCAGGGAAGAGGCTTCCAGGTCAGTTCCTTGATTGCTCCAAGTCCTGTGTCCAAAGTAAGTCCTGTCTTCAGCAATAGAGTCTCACCTTCAAGTTCTGGGAAACAATGAAGGACTTTGGAGGTTAGCACTCCCCTTTACAAGGATGGAAGAGGCCCTTGGGCCTAAAAACATGCAGACGGTTAAGGCATTGCTGCCTACTTTGTGGCATCTAACTGGGGAGGAGTAGGACAGTTATATAGGGGGAGTGAGAAAAGAGAGAAATAATTCATTTAAGACATTTGTAGTTGAAGAAAAGTTGAAACACTAAATTATTTCAAATTTAGCACATGCCTTTACATTGCAGAATTAGAATGACAAGTCAATGATACACAGAAGTGTTCTAGTTTAAGTGAACCCACAGTATGTAGTTACTGAGTTGAAGACAGTATAGTAGCTTGACACTGCGCATTAAAGGAAAGCTTTCCTGAAGGCCCCAATTAACCTAGACTACTAGCTTCTCTCTGGCTAACTCCAGGCTGAGGAAGCCATTTTTCTCATGGGTCTGAGCCCATGGCATTAGACTTATTCTTGAAAGTATTTCACTGTGTTCCTAATTGGCAGTATGTCACATGGAATCCTATGGCTATCAAACAATTTGAGGAAAAGGGAAGGATTCCTAATATTTAAATAATTAGATATAATAAATAGCTTTTCTGTAATTTTTCATTGGTCTAGTAAGTTAAGTATTACAAGATTATTACAATTAATCATGGGTCTTATTGCTGCATTGAAGAAAGAAATTGGTGAGCCTTCTGTATTCTCACATTGGTAGACAGGAAGCATGTTAATTTAAAGAGAAATGAAAACTGTGACATACTTTTAAATAACTGAGACTGATTAATCTTCATTTAAATTCATCTAACCTAAAGTAACTTGAAAATAAGTTAACATTTTTCAGTAGGAAGCAGATAACATGGTCATGTAAACAAACATAGGACCTGAGAAGTGGGACTGACTGTATGCATAGATGCAGGTATGGATTAGGGAGAGTTTCATTAAGCATAAAATTTCCTGTGGGTTATAATAAATGTGATTTACAAATCACAAATCTGTGGGAAGTCTATTTCTTATTCTCTCTCTCTCTCTCTCTCTCTCTCTCTTTGAAAATCTTAACTAGTTTATTGGGCTTGCTAACAGAGCATAGGGTCACGGTTTATTTACAGAAAAGTGCCCTCCCTATTTATGGCTACAGGTGGCAAGAGAGGTGCCTCATGGTAATCTTGGCTTATATAGCCTTAACTCCTCCCCCACATGCAGCTAAGGTCAACTGATTGAGTGGGAGGGGTAACTGACTCACTCCCCGCTGGACTCCTTAGTGAGTGTGGGAAGGAGATATGACTATAGCTTGCCAGTATAGTGGTCGAGGACACTTCCAGGTAACACTCCTCTGGCTCTTACATTCTTTCTGCCAAGCTCTTCTGCAAAAGTCCCTGAGCCTTGGAGATGGTAATAGGTGTGTGATGATCTTCCTCTCATTGTGGCAAGGCACTGAACTTTTTTGAGTCTCTGCATTATCTGTTTTCAATGGGCTGTTGGCCCATTTCAGTGGGATTCCATCTACACCACGTGGAGGCCAGATCCAGGTGCTCTCAGGGGGTCTGCTGAGTTCTCAGCTCCTACACCAGATGGAGGCCAGATCAGGCACTCTTAGGCTGTCTGCTAAGGAGGGAGAGTTTCTCTTTTTAAACTTTCCTTGGTTTCCTTATGTAGAAATACAATCCTTACCTGTGTTGGTTTCAACAATGAATTATTTTTACACATGTGCAAACCAAAAGTGATCTTGACAAGAATCCATTTATTTGAGCCAGTCTATGGGCATCCAACTAAAGCAATGTAATACCTGAATAGGTGTTACTCAGGTTCTGCAATGGTCAGACTTCCTTAAGCAGTTGTACCAAACAACTGATAATCCAACTGTAGCTCTTCAGCAGAGAAGCTTACAACAAAAACTTCAAGAGCTATAGTATGATTTTTAAAAAATGATAGGTATTTCTTGAAAAAAAATGCCAATGAGGCTATGTCACCATGAAGATTAATATTTTTAAATGAAAATATGATTTATATGAATTTGATTGCTAGTACTCTTTCCTGCCCCACCCAATTTTATCTACTTTCCTAATATTAAATAAAAACAAATCCTTGCCTTTAACTTAGAAGTATTTATGTCTTCCTAAGATGAAAAAGCAGTACTGCTCAGTATTATGTTACGTAAACTAGAGAAACAACAAAATGATTCATTTTAATAGTGTTTACAATAATGTTCCTTTTAATTATTTGTTTGCTTCCAGATGATTGATATGAGGATGGAGGAGTCATGGCAAAGAGTTTGTTGGTATTCCTCAAAATTAAAATCCTTGCAGATAATTTAAGTGATCATATACTGGAAGGCTTCTGAATGAATATGAGAAATGGGGCCAGATATTCTCATTCTTTAGGAGGAACTGAAAGTATACACTTTTATATAAAGCATACCATTATTTAATATTAGCAGTGAATCATAATACTGAAGATAAAACATTACTGTGTATTGATCTGCCTGATTGAGACCTCTGAAATAAATGATATCCAAGTTCTTTCTAGCCACAAAAATGTTTAGTTGATTGTGCTCAGCATTCCAAAATTCCCTATTCTTATTGGTTCAATACATAGTCAGTCCAGTAAATAAGATACAAGGGCTGTTAATATTTAGTTACATTTTCTACATAACCTTGCTTTGACAGAATAATGCTCATAAAGTATGTTAGTGTTTTTTCATTTTTTGATTTATTTTTATTTCATGTTTTAGGGTAAAGTCCTAGAAGTAGAATTTTTGTCAAAAGTTTTCACCTTTTACTTTGAGAGTTGCTGCCAACCTAATACAATTTTTTTCTTATTTCATTTATTTATTTTTATGAGGCTTTTGGGTAGTCTAACATACCCCCCCCTCTGAAGAGGGGGAAAAGAAAGTCCTTGAGATGTGAAGGAGAAGTAAAGGCAAGAGAAATTAACATTACAAGTTCTAGACAGGGAACTAGAAAAAAGTCAGAACAGGACAATTTTCAAATGTTCATATGAGAGTCCATTGGAATTTCTTGACAAGGGCTTCCAAAAGCATCCCTCTATTGGGGTTCTTCCTCATTTTTCTCTTGTCTTCCAAGGCTGGACTCTAGAGTGATGGATTCAAGATTTGCTTTCAGGTATTTCAGGAGTAGTTAGAATCAGTGCCAGTTCCCTCTCAAAGGCTTCTAAATAGGGGAAGAAAAATTTATCCATCATTTTAGAACAATAGCTTGTTGTCCCCCTTAGCTACAGGAGGGCACTACAGTATTGGAGACCAAGATTTGAAGTCTTACATCTGAGCAGCACTTTCTGGTTAGGAACAAAATCATCAATGAGAAATAATTGTCTAAGTAACATTTTTAATAGAATTAAGCCTAATGTCTGGGAAGTGTAATCCCTTTAACTCTTAAAGAAATATACTGATGACTTTACTCTTTGGTTATACTTTCCTTTTGGATGTTTAAGACCACACAGTTGGCCCAAATAAATCAATTTATTTTTACACTTAAGGTCATTTGAGGATCTGTTCCTCAGGGGTCACATGGGCTTGGGAGGAGCTCCTGGCTCCTTTCTTTTACCAGTTCCATCTCTGTGAAGGTAAGTCAAAGATCCTGCTCACCATATCTGGCTTCACTTGGAAGCATGAATGAGATGTTTCCTCTAAGTTGACCCTCCTGTTTGTAGACCGGACACTGGTTCAAGTCCATCTTTTGGGGTCTCCACGTCCTCCCTGAACAAAAGTACAGGTGACTCACCACATTTACAGGACATTTTGAGAGATGTTCCATAGTCCCCTGGAGCTTGGTTGACCCTGGAGGGCAAGGGGCAAAAACTGTCCTTTAAGTCCCTCTAATGACATTAGTATAGGCCTTAAAGTATGGCTGTTAAATATCCAATAAGGTTAGTTCCACCAACCTGGTACTTTTAATTATCATGTGCTATGTAGATAAGGTTTAGGACAAGAACCACATATTCTCAAATAAATATTAACTAAATTTATATTTTGTTCCTTAAACTAGACTAAACTATGACCATAGAAATTTTAAGATTATGTGTATATTATTTTTGTCTCATCCTGTATATACAACAAACCTGAACAGACCTACATCACTTGTTTAGGCTTTCTCATTTTTTCTATTTTGGAAAATATCTCCATTCCCATATCCTCTTAACATCTTTTCCATTCTCATTTTCTTTTTTTAAAATAATTATGAGACATAATAGCATTAACAAATAAATTTCCATTGGTTGTGAAGCTTCTTTTCCTGGGGATGTTAAGCAATACTTATTCCCTTTTAAGGTTCTAGTGTCAAGCCAATATTTGATTAAAGTTTTACTGGGGAAACCAATGAATTTACTGGGCTTACTTACCGAGGTAACTGAAGGGTTGCTGAGGTGTATGTATGACCCGAGGGTATGCACACTGGATAGCCTTTAAATATGTATGGTAGCTTTTGGTAGGATACTTTATTAGAATAGATACTTAGCATAATTTGAACTTATTGTTTTGAGTGTGCTACTGTATCAAGTTGGGGGATCAGGTTGTTGCTATCAAAGACCTAAGAGACAAAATTAGCCAGAATGCACACTGCCTTTGTACCAATATTTTTGATTAAAGAATATTTAGTGTTTAACTCTTAGTGGTAGGAACTATCACTATTTGAGACAAAGTTTGTAACAGTCTCATAACTGACAGAAAAGTAAATCAAAATTTCCCCATTCAAAAATAGAAACAGATTTAAAAATAATATCTGGTATTGGTGTTCAACTCTTTTCCTTGTATATTTTTTATTGAACTTTTGTATAATTCATGTACAACATCTTAATCATCTTTAAACCCCCTTCCTCATTGACACCCTCCCATAGCTCCCCTCCACTGAATTTCATGCATTCTTTTATTTATGTTAAAGCTTATTGAGTCAGACTAGTGGCCCCAGACATCCCTCAGTGCAAGTTTATCCACTGGGGTCTAGTAAGCCTATCTAGAATAACTCCCTTAAAGAAGATCAGCTCTCCCTCACTCAGCAGAAATCATCTACCCAATAGTTCTTTAGCTAAGACTGGGGCCTACAGCCCATTTCCCCAGTTCTATTCTGGGTTTTTTTCTGCTTGAGTTTGCATGGGTCTTGTGCATGCTGTCACCATTGCTTTAAGTCCATATAAGCAAAGTCCCAGGAGCCTGTAAGACTCTATTTCCATATGGTCATGCACCTCTTCTGGCTTATTGTCTTTCCAACCTCTCTTCTGCAATGGTCCTTGAGGCCTGGATGGGTGAAGTTTAATATAGGAGTCCTGTCCAAGGACTCACACTCTGAAGACTCTTATTCTCTATGCTTTGACCACTTGTGGCCATTTGTGTTCACTGCCTTATGTTGCATGAGGGAACTTCATTGATGAGAATTGAGAGATGTATTAGTATTCTCTCTACCCCTTGTTCCACTATGTTTCATGAGCCTTAGGTGTAGAAATTGCATTGTAGATGTGTCATTTAGGGTTGGGCATTTCACAGATAATCTCTGTGTGTAACCAGTTGTGGAACTCTGTAATGGTCTCCGTCTATTGCAAAAGAGGCTTTTTTGATGAGTGCTGACTGGCATACTTATCTGTAAATATAAGAATCCATATTAAACACAGAGTAAAAATTTATATTTGTCTAGGCATGTGACAGCCTTGGGGTATTCTCTAAGATATATGATCTCTACAACCATGTGTATTTGACTATATTTACAAGATCACACATAAGTTCCCTCCCATTGAGTGGGCTTTAAGTCCAATTAGGTAGCTGTTGATTACTCCCAACATAAAAGTGTCACTACTATTCCAATATGCTTTTTTGTGCTGGTCATTGTTGTGATTATTAGGCCTTAAATCTGGGGTTGGACCATCGGTTGATGCTCTCTTTTAGCAGCTTGCATAGTCTTCTCCAAAACTATGAGAGCTAGCCTTCAGGGAGGTGGCTTCCAGGTCAGTTCCAAATCCATTGCTCTGAATCCTGTGTCTGAAGTTCACCCTTTCTTCAGCAATAGGGCCTTACCTTCAAGTTCTAGGAGGCAATCAAGCTGAAGGCTATATAACAAGAAACAGTGCCAGACAGGAGAAATCTCCTTTTGTGTTGTTCACCAGGGTAGTCCAAGAGACTCTCAACTCTTTTCGAGACAGGGTCTCACTATGTACCCTGACTTGCTTGGAACTTGCTTTGTAGACTAGGCTGGTCTCGATCTCACAGAGATGAGGCCTGCCTGCTTGCCTCTGCCTCCCGAGTGCTGGGATTAAAGGTGTGTACCACCATGTCTGGCACTTGGTCAGTTTTAAATCTTCACTATTGGATGAAAGCGAACTTTGTATATTTTTTGTTTTATTTTTATTTCTTTGAGACAGGGTCTGGGTGTGCTATGCAGCCCAGCCAGACTCACAATCCTTCTGCCTCAGCCTCTGGACTACAGGGGTCACAGGTGTGTCACCATGCCAGAGAAGAGTATGTAAGATATTTTTAGAGGAGTTCTGAAGGCCCTGGACATAGCTGAAGGACAGGTTTCCTTCAGTATCAGCCATTCAAATATTGCTGTGACTGTGTTCCAGATTCTTTTGGGGGGCTAATAGCAGAGTTTGGGGTGGAGGGAGGAGGTAGGTGGTTTGGGACACATTAGTGTGAACTCAGGCATAGTTCAAGTATTTGTAGATGTAGTGAAGGCCATTTCTGTTCACTTCATAGGGTATTTGACTTTTCAGGTCACGTCCCCCTGTTTGATCATGCTACCTTCATGCAACATTGAGTAGCATGGAAAGAATAGCTCTCATTGGTCAGAATTCTGAGTGAGAAGAAAAACGGAAAACATGGGATGGAGAGATAACTCAGTAGTTAAGAATATTGCTGCTCTCACAGAGAACCTGGGTTTGGTTTTCAGCACCCACATGGTGGCTAACAACCACCCATAACTCCAGTTCCAAGGGATCTGATGCCCTCTTATGGCCTCCACAGGTATTGCATGCATTGGTGTGTTTAACCCAAAAGACTCAAACACATAAAAATAAATAAACAAACAAATAATAAATAAGACAAAAACTCAAGCAGATTGGACTTGGATCTCCATAAAGGAAGGAAAAAGGAAAGATATACATTCTCATACAATAATGAAACCTGTATGTATACCTTTTCCCTGAGCTACACTTAAAAATACTGTAGGAATCTGACTGTGAAGTAAAGGCCACACCATATCAGATAGGGTTGTTTGAGAAAAAGATAACCAAGTATAAACTATAATTCCATTCTTGGGGGAGATAGAAGACTTCCAAAGAGTGGCCTTTGGATACAGGGAATCACTTCCCTATGAATTTGGGCATGCTGTTTATTTAACGCCATCTAAAGCTGCTTCCTGGGAAGGAGACTGCAGCCTTCTCTGTTACTGCCTGTCGGAACTCAATGTCCCAGGCTTTCCAATACACAAGACACCAGTATCCTGTAATAACACTTGTCTACTTAGCTCAGGTAGACTTTGTTTCCAATGTTAAACACAGATTAATACTCAAGGAAATCACCAAGTATTCACACTTGGTCTCTGAAAAAGAAAACATGGTAGAGTTTAAAGAATTGGAAATTAAATTGAGCTTTCAACTCCAGAGATTTTAACTCTAAGTGGCATTCTGGGTGAGGGAAATGGAGTTCCAATTTTGTGTGATAACCGAGGAGCACCACGCAGGGCAAAAACAAAACAAGAAAAGAGCCAAAAAAATATACCGAAAGATTCTGGAGAGGTGATGTTACTTAGCAGTCTCCTACACGGAGTCACTTGTCTCTTCTCTCACTCTATAGTCTGTACTGCAATGGCCCATCTTATTTCTCTCATGCTCTGTGATGAACTCTGTTACTGACATGAGATTTGGCAATGGACAGTTGCTGCAGAATTTGTTCAGTCAATTTTCATAGCTCTGTAGTTTCTTAGCTTTTGGAAATAAGCAGGCAAAATAAAGGCTCAAAGAATAATTCATCTTTAGTTTTCTTTTTCAAAAACATTCTGTAATTAGAAAGCAGTCTTTTCCCTCCATGGAGCTGTAAGAACTTGCTCCATGTGCCTTCTGCTTTGCAGAGAATTCTTTATCACTGCAAACTTGCCCCTTGTGGTTTGATTTTTGAGCAATTTATAGAATATGGATGTATTTTTTCTAAGAATTTTCTTGTGAGTTCAGATTATAAATGCATAGTTGCAAGAACTGCTGCTGTGGGAAAACCCAAAGAAGTGAAGCAGAAAGACTCGGGCAAAGTGAATGACAGGACCTTGTTTTATAAAGAAATGAAGATATATCCTGAAACTCTGGTTGGAACTCAATTTACTTGGAGCAAGACGGCTTGCCCTTGGTTTTGAATGCCAGCCAAACAACTTCCAAGCATCAGAGCTCAAGATAGCCTTATAATCAAAGAGGAAAATAACTGAGGGAGATTTTGACAAACTCATGCCTCTGTGCCTCTGTGGTTTTTTTTTTTTTTTTTTTTCTTTTTTTCTTCTTTGCCTATCTGGTATTAATAAGACAATTTATATTCTTTTCCACAATGGCTGGAGAGGTTGCCTGAATTCTGAATCTTTTTTTTTTTTTTTTTTTTTCTTTTTTTCTTCTTTGCCTATCTGGTATTAATAAGACAATTTATATTCTTTTCCACAATGGCTGGAGAGGTTGCCTGAATTCTGAATCTTTTTTTTTTTTTTTTTTTTTCTTTTTTTCTTCTTTGCCTATCTGGTATTAATAAGACAATTTATATTCTTTTCCACAATGGCTGGAGAGGTTGCCTGAATTCTGAATCTTTTTTTTTTTTTTTTTTTTTAAAAAGGATCTCCCTGTAGCCCCAGATGCCCTGGAACTTACTATGCAGACCAGGCTGGCCTTGAACTCACAGAGATCCGCCTGCCTCTGCCTCCCAAGTGCTGGGATTACAGGCGTGCGCTACCACACTTGGCTTGAATTCTGAATCTTAATCTTGTTCCTGTCCATATACATATTTGGTAACATAAAAAGGATTGCAGAAGATCATTTCAGTATTTTGCCTTAGGTAGGTATTATATTACCTTACAGTTTATAGGTGAGAGGCAATTACTTTCCCTGATGTCATACTTAGATACATGTGACTGTTTAATTTCACATAAAATCATACTGAAGTCTGAAGTATGGAGCTAAATATTAGGTAAAATAGTGAACAAATTCCTGTGTCCTTGAGGTTATCTGTATTGGCCAGATTCATATCCAGCTGTTCAGCTCACTGTGAAATTTGTACTTGGCAATGAACATACATCTTTTCTGTGACTGAGAAGGTATCTATGAATTAGAAGACAATTATATATTAAATATGATGTAAAATACATTGAAAAGTTTATGAAAGAACTTGAAATATATAGAGCAAACATTTCCTAAATGAGGGGCTCCAGCCAAGTTTGACTTGTTTCATCATGGTGTATACTAAATAAAAGGACATTTCAAAGTTGCCTTCAACTGCTACAATGAAGTTTATTTGAATTTGTTGATTTTATGTGGGTGTTTCATAATGCAAGTATATCACAATCATAATCATCTTTCAGTAAGAAGCAGCTTAGTGTTTAATCCTGATTCTTTTTAAAAATTCAGTGCCAAATGGTGTAGTTATTTAATATTTGACTTCCCCTTCAAAGCTGTAAGCTGTCTGATGCAGAGAGCCTCTGTGTGCTCTTCTCTATTGTGCACTGCCAAGATTGTCTGCAGTGTCAATGATTGGTCCAGTCCTCAAATAATTTAGAGTAAGTAAAATAAATATTTCAGGAGAGACCTAGGTTATAATCAACCACCAAAAATATCAAATTGGTGTGCTGTCATGCCAAATTTCTTCCATGGATATAAATTGTTCCTACTTTTCAGTTCAATGTCCTAATTTCTATGAACTGGACTTCCTGCCTTAGTTCGATTTCTGTTTCCATCCTGAATACGACAAACTGGTTAGTTTGTAAACAACAAACGATTGCTTTCTGTTAACAGGTAAAATTCCAACAAATGTAGTTTGCTCTCTATTGGCTTTGTTTTCAATTCTGAAATCAGGCAGCAGTCTGGACCAAAAGTGGTTCAGAATATTCCTTTTATAACCAGAAAAAGAAAGTGACATTCAGGAAATGAGACAGAGATAGCCGATTGTTTACAGCTTACACAGGACTCATTTGAACATGGTTTGAACAGTCAGTAGCTTGTGTTTGGCTGAAGCTCAGATATGTGTTGAGAATAGGTTATAGTCTGTTCACACATTAAATGAACTTACAGTTCAGTATGTACAGAGAAAACTTTAGGCTAAACTTAAGCTCTGCATAGGGATAGAATTAAGCTAAACTTAGTTCAATTTAATTTTCTAGTTCAAACTCACGGTTCTGGAGGTTGGAAGTCCAGTGTCAAGCTGCCAGCATCTGATGAGGGTCTTCTTGCTGCAGCATAGCAGGGTGGAGGGTATCACATGGAAGACAGAACAGAATAGTTAGCTAGGTTCTATTCTTTTCTTGTAAAGACATGTTGCCATATTAAGATCTCTACCCTCATGAACTCATCTAATCCTAATTTCCTGGAAAAGGCCTACCTACAAACACCCTTAGAATATGAATTTGAAGATTAAGTTTTCAACACATGGATGTTGAGAGGACAGAGTTAAACTATAATCTTATCTCTTAAGAAAATAATTACTAATTATTTTTTTATAATTCACTGCCATGTAAGAATATGAACTCTAACAAAGCAAAAGACTTGACTTTGCTCATGACTGTACTTTCTATGCCTCTAAAAGAAAAGTTTCAAATATTTGTGAAAAATAGCCTATATACTTGTGCTTTTAAAATTATTTTCTAAGGTGATCTATATAGGGCTCTTTAGACATGTTTCAGGGTTGGCAAACATTTGGAAGAGGACATGGAGAGGGGTGTACAAGGGAGAGAGGATAAGCAATTAGAGTAATGGCAATAAACTTTGTCCCATGTTCATTTCAACTAGAGTGTTGCTTTTATTCATTCAGGGTAGGTCTTGGTGTGTGTGT
>NW_008351624.1:652415-690970 GCF_000622305.1 Nannospalax galili | reverse complement strand
GTGTGTGTGTGTGTGTGTGTGTGTGTGTGTGTGTGTAGGCCAGAGGTTGACTTCTGGTATCTTCTCTATCACTTTCCACTTTAGTTTTTGAGATTCCCATTTTCATAAGAAGCTAATAAGATAATGATCCTTTTTTGTGTGTGTAGGTGTGTATGTACATGTGTGTCAATGCCTGTGTAATGTGTGCAGTCCAGAGACTGAGTGTCTTCATTGCTTTCCACCTTAGTCTTTGAGACAGAGCATCCCACTGCTGTTTCAGATAGACTAGCTGGTCACCCACCCCTGCCCCCCACTGGTTCCACCTGTCTCTGCCTCCCAAGTGCTGTGGGTTACAACCATGTGCCACTATGCCTAGAATTTATGTAAGTGCTGGGGATCCAAATTGAAGGTCCTCATGCTTGTGAAAAAAAGTTCTTCTCTCACTGAGCTATCTTCCTATTCCTTCACATTATTTTTAAAGGCTTGAAAATTACTCACACAGTATTTCAGAGGAATAGTTTTACAAGAAGTTAAGTCCCTGTATGCTTCCTGTATGCTTAGTTTGTTTCAATGAAAACATTGTAATGATGCGACGATGCATAAGTATGCATCACAATATAAAGAAATCAGTGACATATATTGGGAAATCCAGAGATGAGCATCAACTAGTGGAAGCCATTTTATCATCTACAGCCTTGATATTGTTCTTGGAACCTGAATGCTGAGGATTCTTTTTGGGGTTCACTTACAAAGACGTGTATGTGTGTGTGTGTGTGTGTGTGTGTGTGTGTGTGTGTATGTGTGTGTGTGTGGTTTTTGGGGGAGTCCTTTTGAGACAGAGTCTCCCTGTAGCCCCAACTGGCCTGGATTTGATATGGAAACCAGGCTAGCCTTGAACTCACAGAGATCCGTCTGCTTCTGCCTCCTGAGTGCTGGAATTATTGTACTTTTGTAAATTTCATACAACAGTTTTTAATCAAATTCATACCCTCTCCCCTATCCATGCCCCTTGTACTCTGCTAAACATGTTAAGTCCTATCCAGTCAAGCATCTGTATACAGAGGTCCTTCAGTATAAATTTATCCACTGGAGTTTATTCAGCCTATTTAGAGATTTTCGGTAAGCCCTATGGTGGCATTGAGCACAGGGCCCATGCCAACTCAGGCAAGGGCCCAGAATAGAGCAAGGGAAATGGGTGGTGGGTTATTCCAACCCTGGGAACTATTGCAGACTTATTACTACTGGGTGAGGGAGAGTAGGCATGTATGCTTATTTTAAGAACATTTTAGGTCTTGTAATTATGTAATATAGTACACATACACAAAAGTATACATGTGACGTATGTATAATATAAATATACATGTAAACATGCAGATCAAGAAGTAGGTGGTTGTTAGCATCAAGAAATAATTTAAGGAAAAAAGGGTTCATTTTGGCTCTTAGTGTTAGGTAGTGTCATGATAGAGATGGCATGGCATTGTGGGTTAGTTCTGGGTAGCTGGAGCTTGCAGCTTTTACTTATCATGGTCAGTCAGGAAGCAGACACAAGACTAGATGTGGATATAGCAAATAACCCTCAAGGCCTGTTCCTAGTAACCTGTGTCCATTAGTTAGATCCTATACCCCAAAGTTCCACACCTCCCCAAACAGTGCCACTAGATCACAAGTGGAGAATTTCAAACCCAAACCATAACATTCTGTCCTTTGGCCCTATGGGCCCATTTCAGTCCAGTTTCAAATGTTCCCATAATCTTAACACTATTCAGAAGTCCTGGGTCCAAAATTTCTTTTGAGACCCAAGGCAAACTATTAGCTGTAAATATCTGTAAAATAAAAAGGAAAGTCATATACTTTCAGTATACAGTTTGTGTTACAAAAGGGAGGATCAAAATGATAACAAAGAAAGATCAGAACAGAGCAAGACCAAAACCCAGAAGGCCAAACATTAAATATTTCATCCCATGTCTGGCATGGGAGACATATGGTGGCATCATGTGGGCACCAACAAGTTTGGTCAGCCCTTTTCCTTCAAACTTGGTACCTGTGGCACCTTTGGCATTTCTTGGGCTGGCTTTCCATGGAGCTTACAACTTCCCTCAGTAGATGACCCACATTCCTGGTATCTTTAGCCTCCTGGAGTTTCCATCAAAACTTATGTACATCCTCTGTAACTTTATCCACACTTCCATCAGGAAGTCCATACAGGGTCTCTTACTTTGCTGCATGGTACCTGACATCACTGGCTTTTCTTTGGAATCTTGCTGTAAGTCGCAATGACCCTGTGATAACTTCATTGTTCGTGCTTGTAAAACCAGGACCACTTGAATGATGTCAAGTTCTGGTGCCACCTCAAGATGTAGCCTTCTTCCCTTGGACCATAGATAGCTGTAGCAGCCTCAGAGTGGCTATGTGGGTGAACCAAAGAATGTACTTCCCTTGCTTGGTAGCCCTGTTCAAGCAGGGTACCCTAGAGGCTCTATATTTACAGGCACTCTCTTTTTAAATGAAAGTTTTCAAATGGATTTTCAGTTTTAGTCTAGGAGTCTTTGTTGGATGTAGTCTCACCCTTAAAACACTATACTATTATCCCAATGCAAAGTACACCCTTCTTCTTTAATTGTGTTAGTGTCTTTAATGATTACAGCTACTTTGTGTGTACATACCTTACCTTCGCTGTCTACAACTTTAACTGTGCTTATGCTCCTTCCCTGGCTGAGCTGCTCATTTTTCATCCTTCTGCTCTACTTTTTCTCTGAAATCCTACTACAAATCTAACTAAACACAGTAAGCAATAACTGTTTAACAGCCTGAATGCTTTGTTGTCTTGAAATTTTTTCTGCCAAGTAAATTAGTTCATTGCTTTTGAATTCAGCCTCACTCAAATTTTCAGGGCATGAGTAGTCTATAGACATGAATATCTTCCAGCCCAATTCCCAATAGAGTCCCGTTCCCCCTCGTCTCATCCATGGTCTAGGCCTTCACCAGTCCACATTCTTCTGGGATCCTGATGGAAACTCCCACCAGAATTTCCCATTATGCTTTAATAATAGCATTCTAGGATTCTGTGGCCCACAGTTCTAAACTCTTCTACATTCTTCTCACAAACCAGGTTCAAAGTCCTGCAAACCACACAGCCATAATGACAGTCACAACTCCACTTCCTGATACCAATTTTCTGTATTAGTTGTTTCTCTCACCACTGTGACAAAGTATTGGCAAAACTGACTTAAAGAAGAAGAGTATATTTTGGCTCATGGATTCTGGGAATATAGTCCATCATGATGTAGATGCAAGGTATTGGGTTTTGGTTCATCATGATGGAATCTTGCAGCTTGTTTATGTCATTGCTGAGTGGGAAATAGAAACAGAACCAGAAACAGAGCCAGGCTGCAATCCTTGAGGCCTGCTTCTCCTAGTGGACTACATCTGCAAGCTAATCCCTACATCCCACAGGTTCCACAACTTTGCCAAATAGGGCCACCTGCTGGGAACCAAATGTACAAACACATAAGCTCATTGGGGACTATTCACATTGAAGCTATAATGGGAGACTTAACAGCTGTATGCTATTGATTTTTCTTCTTAAGAAATAGCATACCTGATCATGCTGGTCTAGGACTCCCATCTACACTGCTGAGCTAGTCAGAACCTACCCATTCAGTTAGCATCTTCCTGCTCCAGGACTAAGTCTGTTCACTCTGCCAGAAAGCTCTGACTAGCCTGTCCAAGAACCAGCTGCTTGCCGGCTCTGGAATATCCTGCCGAGCTAATCAGACATCTACCATCTTGATTGCCATCCTCTGGCTCTGGAACTAGGCCTGGAAAACTGTGTTCCAATTCCAGACTAGCCTGGTCAGCTAGCTAGAAACAGTTCACCCTGCCTCCATTTCCACATCCCCAGTCCTAATTGTGATTGCTCATCTCACACATGGGGCAAGCCTGAAACCATCCCATCCCTCCAATTAAAAAAAAATATCAAAAGTGAAAGCCTAAAGTATAGACCAACTAACTATTCATACCTGCTCAGAAAACAACCAAGCAACAACAATAAAAGCAAACACCAACTCAACAAAGGCATGCTGGAATTTCATATCAGACACACAACCAACAAAAGAAGTTCATACACCCAGGGCACAATGCAAAAATGCAAATAATATTAAAAACCAAGATAATGTATTCTTAACAAATCCTGCCAATCCTATGGAAGTGTTCTGCAATGAGAACTACCTCAGAACACAAAATTTAAAAGAACAACCACAAAAATGATAAAGGAATTCAAGGATTTTAAAGAGTGTGTGCACATGCACACTCAAAGAGGATAGGAATAAACACCTGACTTCAGATCAAGAAAATACAAGCATACAGCTGAATGAAATGACAAAGACAATAAGGATTCCAAAAGTGAATTCATGAAAGAGATAGAAATATTATAGAAAAGTCAGGCTGAAATTGAAAAACAAAGTAAGCCAATTTGAAATGACAGGAGAAGCCCTCACCAGCAGAATAAATCAAATGTAAAACAGAATAGAGAGATTTAAAGATAAAGTTGGAGAGTTGCATTACTCAAGCAAAGAATATGAAAATTAAAAAAAACGAGAATGGAATATGCAGAAACAAAATAGGATTAAGAATGCAAACAAAAAATAATGTGAAAGTAACCAATACACATTTTTAATAATAACATTAAATATCAATGACTTCAACTTCACAGTCAAAAGACACAGACTAGTTAAATGGATTAAGAAACAAAAATCCATCTTTTATTTATTTTTTTTGTCTACAAGACACTAATTTTACCTTCAAGGATAGGCTCCACCTTAGGGTGAAAGGATGGAAAAACATCCTAAGTAAAATGGCAACAAGAAGCACATGTACATTGCTATTCTAACATCTGATAAGACTTCAAACTAAAATTAATCAGAAGAGACAAAGCAGGTCACTTCACTCTGATCAAGTATGAAGACAATAGAATCATGAACATATATGCACCAAACTCTGGTGCATCCAGTTTCATACAAAGTGTACTATTGGACTTCGATACACAGATTAACCCCAACTCAGAAATAATAGGTGACTTCAGTACCCCGCTTTCTCCAATAGGTCATCTGGACAAAGAATAAACAAAGAAAATTCTTAATTAAATGGTATTATGCATTGAATGAACCCAACATAACTACAGAATATTCTACCCAAGCACCAAAGAATGCACATTCTATTCAGCAGCCCATGGAAATTTCCCTACAATAATCCCTATACTGGAGTACAAGAATACCTCAACAAGTACAAAAAAAAACTTAAAATAATTTTAATTTCCATTTCCCTAAATTTTAAGAATGTTGAACACTTTTAAGGTATTTCTTAGCCATTTTTATTTCTTCATTTGAGAGTTCTATTTTCAGATCCATTTCTTAAATTGGGTCATTTGTTTTCTTGATTCTTTGTTTTTTGAATTCTTTATATATTCTGGATATTAATCCTCTATCAAATGTATAGCTAGTGAAGATTTTCTCCCACTTCCTCTCCATTTGACTGGTTGTTTCCTTTGCTGTACAGAAGTTTTTTAGTTTAATGAGGTCCTATTTCTCAATTGTTGACTTTAATTCTTGAACAACTGAAGTTCAATTTAGGAAGTCCTTTCCTGCACTTATATCTTGTATGGTACTACCTATGTTTTCTTCTGACAGTTTCAGTGTCTCAGGTTTCACACTGAGGCCTTGATCCATTTGGAGTTGATTTTTCTGCAGGATTCTAGATGTGGGACTAATTTCATTCCTCTACAAGTGGAGATCCAGTTTTCTCAGCATCATTTGTTGGAGATTCTCTTTCCTTCAGTGTGCATTCTTGAAAACTTTGTCAAATATCAGGTGACTAAAATTATGTGCACTTATGTTTGGGACTTCTGTTTTGTTCTATTAATCTACACATCTGTTTTTGTGCCAATATGGAACATTTTTTGATTATGGCTCTATAATATATTTTTAAAACTAGTATTTTAATCTACCCAGCATTGCTCTTTGTGCTTAGAAATGTTTTTTTTTAAATCTAGGATCTTTTGTGATTCCATATAAATTTTAGGATTTAGGGGGTACTTCTGTGAAGAGTGTAATGGAGATTTTGATTGGGATTGCATTTAGTCTATAAATTGCTTTTGGTAGGATTGTCATTTTCAAAATATTAATTCTACCAATCCATGAGCATGGGCAGTTTTCCCATCTTCTGATGTTTCTTCAATCTCTTTTTTCAAAGATTTAAAGCTTTCATTTTCAAGATCTTTAATGTCTTTTGTTAGGTTTATTCTTAGCTATATCATTTTTATCTATCATCTATCTATCATCTATCTATCTATCTATCTATCTATCTATCTATCGATCATCTATTCATCTTCTATAAGTCATCTATTTATAATCTATGTATCTATCTCATAATCATCTATCATATCTCTATCATCTATCTATGTATCATCTATCTATGTATCATCTATCTATCTATCAATCAATCAATCATCTATCTATCATCTATCTTCTATCTACCTATCTATCTATTTATTTTTTGTGGCCACTCTAAATGGGAGGGTTTCCATGTGCTTTCTTTGACTGCTTGTTATTGGTATATAGAAAGGCTACAGAGTTTTTTTGATTATTTTTGTAACCTGCACCTTACTGAAAGTGCTAATAATTTCTAGGAGTTTTCTGGTGAAAGTTTTGGAATCTCTTAGGTATAATATAATCTTCAAAAAGTGATAATTTGACCTCTTCTCTTCCAATTAGAACTCCTTTAATTTCCTTTTCCTGTCTTGTTGCTCTAGCAAGCATTTCAAGCACTGTATTAAAAAGGAGTGGAAATAGTGAGCAGCCTTCTCTGGTTCCTGATTTCAATGGGAATGCTTCTAGTTTTTCTCCATTTATAATGATGTTGACTATGGGTTTGTTGTATATAGCTTTAATTATGTTGAGGTATGTTCCCTCCAGTCCAGTTACCTCTAGGACTGAGCATAAATGCACATTGAATTTTATCAAAGGCCTTTTCTACATCTATTGAGATGATCATGTGATTTTTTGTCTTTGAGTTCATTTATACAATTTATGAAATTTATTGATTTATGTATATTAAACCATCCCTGACTCTTTGGAATAACGCCAACTTGATCACGGTGGATGATCTTTTTGATGTGTGTCTGTCTGCAGTTTGCAAATATTTTGTTGAGAATTTTTGCATTTATGTTCATTAAGGACATGTGTCTATAGTTTTCTTTTTTAGTTGTGTCTTTTACCTGGTTTTAGTATTAGAGTGATGCTGGCTTCATAGAAGGAATTTGGAAGTTTTCCCTCCATTTCCATTTTTTGAAATAATTTAAGAAGTATTGGTTGTAGAACTTCTTTAAATTTCTTGTGTAATTCTGCTGTAATTCATCTGGGCATGGGCTTTTGTTAGTCGAGTGGTTTTAGTTGGGAGGTTGTGTAGTAGTGTTCCAATTTCCTTATATGTTATAGGTCTGTTTAAGCTGCTGATCTCTTTTTGGTTTTGCTTTGGTGATCACTATGATTTTAGATATTCATTAATATATTTTAGGTTTTCAAATTTAATAGAGTATAAGTTTTTAAAGTGTTCCCTTACATTATTCTGGATCTTTTTGTTGTCTGTTGTGATGTTTCCCCTCTCATCTCTGATCTTGTTATTTTGGAGTTCCTCTTTCTTTCTTTTGGTTAACTGGGATAAGGTCTGTCTATCTTGTTTAACTTTTTAAGAACCATTATGTACATTGAGCTGTGGCAGGCTTGCTTGTTTACTTAGAGTTTGTGTTTTGCACACCAGTACCTAATCTGCCAAGTCAGGAGGAATGTGTTTATAATTTAGGGAAAATGGTTAAATGGTGGAGTTCACAACAAGTATTTGACTGCTCCTTGACCCTCAGATACAGGTGGGAAAAACAGCTGTTGAAGCTAACTGAATTAAGCAAACGGTGGCTGTCTCTGATGTTCTACTGTATAAAAAGGCTGAGCTAAAATAAACTGGGGCTGCAGTCTCTACTGACAGTCCTCCCAAGTATCTTTTCTCTGTGTCTTTTTTTTTCTTTCAATCCTCACTCCCCCTTTCAAGTACTGTCTTGGTTGGCTGGCATCGGCACACCAGAGTTTGGTGCATATATGTTCATGATTGTAATACCTTCTTGGTCAGTTTTTCTTTTGATCAGAATGAAGTGACCCTTTTAATATCTTCTGATTAGTTTAATTTGAAGTCTATTTTGTAACATATTAGAATTGCAACCTCTGTTTGTTTCTTAGTGCCAGTTGCTTGGAATATTCTTTTCCATCCTTTTCCCTTAAGGTAGTACCTGTCCTTGAAGGTGAGATGAGTGTCTTGCAGAAAACAAAAAGATGGATTTTGCTTCTTAACCCATTCAACTAGCTTGTACC
The DNA here is from genome assembly GCF_000622305.1 of Nannospalax galili. Lineage (NCBI taxonomy): Eukaryota > Metazoa > Chordata > Mammalia > Rodentia > Spalacidae > Nannospalax > Nannospalax galili. The sequence goes on along the minus strand of NW_008351624.1, from coordinate 682,577 downwards.
TTTTGATTGCAGAGTTCAGTTCATTAATATTTAAAATTATTATTGAAAGATCTATATTGGTTCCTGTCATTTTAATTTCTGTTTGCATTCTTGGTCTAACTTTGTGTGTCCACAATTATACCTTCATTTAGTTTCTTCTGTTGCCCTTGGGTACAGTTATTTCTTTCTTCAGCTCTTTGTACTGCTTCATGAATTTTCTGAGGGGCATTTGTTGCAGAAATGAATTCTTTCAGCCTATTTATGTCATGGAAGATTTTTCTTTCCCCTTCAACTACAATAGACAGTTTTTGCTGGGTAAAGTACTCTGGGTTGGCATCTATGGTCATTTAGAACTTGGAATACCGTGTCTGGCTCTTCTGGCTTTCATAGTTTGCATTGACAAGTCAGGTGTAATTCTGATGGGTTTTCCTTTATGTGTGAGTTGTTGTTTTTCTTTGGCAGTTTTCAGTATTCTCTCTTTGTTCTGTATGTTAGTGTTTTTACTATGATGTTCTGTGGGGAGTTTTTTTTCTGATACTGTCTATTTTGTGCTTCTTGTATTTGTATGGGGACGTCTTTCCTTAATTTTGGGAAATTTTCTTTTACACTCCTGTTGACAATCTGGTCAATACCACTATCCTGAGAGTTTTCTCTTTCCTCTATGCTTATAATGTGTAAATTTGATCTTTTCATGGTGTCCTACATCTCCTACAAATTCCATTCCTGTTTTTTTTTTAAGTTTTTCATAATCTTTATTTAAGAGGTCCAGTTCTTCAACTTTATCGTCCAGTCTTGATATTCTGTTTTCCATTTCATTCATTCTATCAGTGAGGCTTTCTCCTGTCGTTTCTAATTGGCAAATTGGGTTTTTCACTTCCTTCTTCATTTCAGCCTGAGTTTTCTTCAGCATTTCTATCTCTTTTGTGAATTCAGTCAGAAGTTTATCCCTATCTTCTTTTAGTTCTTTGATTTGTTTGTGTGTTCTTTAAATTTGTTGAATTCTTTGATCATGTTTATTATTGTTCTTTTGCATTATCCTGGGTTATCTTTAGGGGGTTCTCATTGTAGAACTCTTCTATAAAACTGTTGGTTTTTGGTGGGGTCATATTATTTGGGTTTTTCATATTATTATTTTTTCATTGTGATTTTGGCATGTGGATTTCTTTTGTTGTTTGTGATTCTGGCATGACACTCTAGCCCTCCTTTGTTGAGTTGAAATCTTTTTCTGTTTGTATTATTGATGTACCTTGATTGTTTCTTGATTGGATATGAAAAAACAGTTGTTCTAGACTTCAGGGTCTTTCTTTAGATTTTTATATTGAGGGAATCAGATGGCTCTAGTCCAGGAGCTCCCACAGAGGCCTAAGTCAAGCACCAATCAGCTTCCTCCTAAGGTCTGGGCCCCTACTAGCTATTAGGCACAGCACAATTTGGGAAGCTTGCTGGGTGGAGGCTAGATTCAGGCACTCTCAGGCAGTCTGCAACAGTCTGGTCAGAAACTGGTTCTTACTATGCTGTATAAGATGGCTTCAAACACCAGGTGATACTGTTGCCTTGGTCTTCCAAGTGTTGGGATGATAGGCATGTATCATCACACCTGGATAGTCATTTCTAAATTGAATATTTGAATAATAGTGTAGGACTGTCCACTCTATTAGTTATCTGTTAGGAATGTTCACTATGGTGGAGTTTGTTCTATCAGCTGTGGACACTCAAGTAACCAACTGAACCCTATGATGATGCATGAAGGACATGTAGTATAAACTAGAAAAAAAATTACATCATGATAAACATTACCATTGAAATTTTCCCGATGACTTTATAGACATACATAGGTGCCAAGGATCCAGGTGCAACTGATTATGACTAGTAATAATCAGATACATACAGATGAGAGATGCATGCACCAACATCTCAGTGTTATTAGCAAAAACAATGAGTCTTTCTGTAAGAAACAGTATATTTTTAAATGAAATGGAGATCTTTTTAAAGGTTAAAAACTCAATTTTATGTCTTACAGGGCTTACACTGAGTTCAGCATTGTATAACTGCATTAATTCAATAGTGAACCTAAAAATTTTATAACCACTTTTGAAAGAGATGTATCATTGCTCTGAAAACTATTATTGAGTATGTAAAAGCTGTAATGAAGTGCTTCTTCTAAAAAATTTTTTTTAATTAAAAAAATTAATTTAACTGAAACAAACAAACAAACAAACCTCTGTTATGGTTTGAATAAGCTCTCCAAAATTTCACATAATAGAAACTCAGTCTTCAAATTCATATGTTAATGATATTAGTACATTCATTGCTCTGAAAACTATTATTGAGTATGTAAAAGCTGTAATGAAGTGCTTCTTCTAAAAAATTTTTTTTAATTAAAAAAATTAATTTAACTGAAACAAACAAACAAACAAACCTCTGTTATGGTTTGAATAAGCTCTCCAAAATTTCACATAATAGAAACTCAGTCTTCAAATTCATATGTTAATGATATTAGTACATTTGTTTTTTGAGAGGTAACTAGGACTAGAAGTGGCCATAAAGGTGGACCACCACAGTGATATTTGTGTTTATTAAAAGAAGAGAGACCCAACCTAGTACTTCTGCTGTCTTATGGTGTGATAACCTCTCCTGAATTATGGCATAGCAAAAAGACCCTTGTCAGATGCCAGCACCATGCTCTTGAAATAATTACCAGATTCTAAAACTGTGAGATAAAGAAAACTCTATTCTTTATAAATTATCTAATTTGTGGTATTGAGTTATAGCAATAGAAATCAGAATAAGACAAACACTTTAGGTTTGGGGATTGATTGTTACTTCAGCAAAACCTAGCAGCAAAACCTTACTGAACATTTTTACCTAATTTTTATTGTATTAGTCTCTTGCTGAACCTGGAACTCACTGATTGGCTAGAGTGGCTGGTCAGAGAGCTCCAGAGACATACCAGTGTCCACCCTCACTCCCCAGTGCTAAGACTACAGTGGGATGCTACCATGCCTGGCTTTTACATGAGTGTTGGGAATCTGAATTCAGGTCCTCATGCTTACATGGCAGGCATTGAATGCACTGAGTCATTTCCTCAGCTCCCTTTTACTTAGTGTTAACCTTTTACTCTGCAAGAATACAGCCTAAAAATGGCACATGTCTCCAGGGAAAATTGCTGTAGCATTTTGAGCTTGATTCTCTGTCATTACCTTTTGCTAGTTATCTTGTAATGTCTTTGGTCTATGCCCCCACCCCCCCACCTAGTGAAGTCTGCCACTTTCTTAAGAGTGGTGGTTCAGTGACTGGCAAGGTCATAGACAACAGGGAGGAACTCAATACTATTATTCTGCTAAATGGACATTGGTAGAATATGCGAACCTTAGAAAAAGCACGAGCTTCATTAGAGGAAACCAAAAAGGCATAAAAACCATCAGAGTGGCCAAAAGGCTCTAAATTGTATAAGTATAAAGTTCCCCCAGTGACCTAACAGCTATGGATTAAAGACCTTGCTCTGCTCATCCCTTATCAGTTGGTCACTCCTGAGCCTGAGAGGAAATGTTTGTGGAGCCCACCTGTCTCCTCTAAGACCATAGATAACATTCCTGCCAGTTCCTGGAAAAATAATCTTGAGAAGGAGACCTTTAAGCCCGGGCACTAACTCGACTCCCCACTAAGTGTAGTTGTGTCCCACAACCCTGGTATTAAAAAAAGACCCGGTTTCTTTGTCTAGTGGTAGATGCTTGGTTCCCTCCAACAGCCTCTACCTCTCACTGTATCTTCTTTGAATAAAAGATATATTCCTTGCCTGTTGCAGGTCTGGCTCTGGTTTCTTGTTTCCTACTCCTCTATCTTTCCTTTTATTTTCCAAAAATCTAACACATAGTAATAAACTTTCCCTCTAAGCTCTTAGCTTCATACCCACAGATTAGTGCATCTCTTAGCTGTCATCAGGGAAGCTTCTTTTTACAGTAGATAATGATTAACGCAAAGACCCACAACTGGTCAGCATGCAGAGAATAAGTGACTGTGGAGTGCTTAGCTCTAAATTGAACATGTATATCACACCCTTTCCCACCAAGGCTTAGGGATCATTGGTGGAGGAGTTGGGCAGAAAGACTGTAAGAGTCAGAGGTGGTGGATGTCTGCTGGGAAACAATATTTGCCAGACATGACATGATATCAGTCATAACTACATACACAATACTTGCACAAAATCAAGCCAGCCAAAGTCCCAGCATGGATAAGGGAGGGCTCATGAAGTCCACCCTTATTTGAGGAGCCATTGGCAATTGATGGCTGCTGGGGGTGGTGGTCAGTTTTCTTCAGGGATGCAGGCCCTGCGCGACTATCCATGCTTCTGCAGATCTTACATTCATGCCTTTACAGACAGTGCTAAGTGGACTCAGTGGATTAAAAATAAATAGAGTACACAAAGCTGGAAGGAAAAGTAGTGGGGTGATAGGGTAAGAGTTGGAGGGGAAGAAATAAGGAGTGGATTTGGTCAAAACACATTATATGCTTGTATGAAATGTTCAAACAATAAAAAATTTTTTTAAAAGAGTGGTGATTCAAATCACCTTCTTAGGGAAGACCGGTCCCTGAAGTTCATCTCTGAGCACGCCTCTTCTCTTCACCTCCCAACTTCTGGTTGTCTTCATTACTCTCTAATGCCTCCTCTGAGTCCTTCAAATATGTTTTTCTTTGTTTTCATTCAGCCTTGATAGCTGTTTTTTGGCAAGTATATTGGAAATAACCAAGGTACAAAATTTTTGCTTTAATTTAACACACTTTCTTGCATTGGCTAATTGTATTTTAATTTTAGCTTTTATTATGTTTATTACATTTTAAATTCAACTTATTTCAAAAAATCTTGTTTTCTATTAAAAAAAGCAATGTTGCTAATGTCTAAAAATATCTTCTTGTTTACCATAAAAGATTGCATATGCATGCCTGGTATCTAAGGCAGTGCTTCCTTCCTCTATTGGATGGAACATGGTTTTAATCATCTCTGAAAAGGAAGACATTTGCTTGGGTTCTCTGTTGAGAATTTTTTAAAATTAAATTCCTCTATGTTTCCTGCATTATTCAAACAGGGTGAGGAGAATCTCTCACCTGTTACACTGGAGTGGGTTGATTTTCCTGGACATCTGCTTGAGATCCAAGGTCAATGACTCACTGGTTTAGAATGGCTCTGCTGGATGTTTTGTCTTTCAGCTGAATTCACAAACTCAGAAGGGAGTTTAGCCCTGAATGCTTTGAGAACAATTACAGTTTTTTTCACCAAAGATGTCTTTGGAAAGCAACACTCCCAAATGCATTGATTTCCTTGCTTCTTTCTTATGTCATACTTAGCTTTTAAAGATTTAACCTACCTGGGGTTACAGAGGATTAAAGTCAATGAGAATTATAAACGTTGTTTTGGTGTGGCAGGGTAGTGACTCTCAAGGGTAGGATCAGGGGAGAGCTGCTTTCAGGTTGCTCAGTGATGGAAGGATGATTTAGTTTTCTCAGTAGTAACACTGGTACAACAATGGTACTAGCCTCCCAGAATTATTGTAAGGACAAACTAACAAACATAATACAATCAGTATATGTTGATACAATGGAAGTTACTACTGTTTATTAATAAAATAAGAATTAAAAAATTCATAAGAATTAAAATATTCATAATAGCAGCTAACTAGTAACTTCTGATTAGGAAGCAGCTTTTTTTTGGGGGGGGGGAAGTCCGTGGACCTTATGCATTAAGCATAATGTTATCTTTCTAATTTGATTACGTGGGAGATAGGGTCAAACAGAAATGGTATAAGAAGAAAAATAAAGTTTCACTATTTAGCTCAAACTGACCTCAAATTTGCAATCCTCCTGTCTCAGTCTCTCAAGTACTGGGATTACAAGTATGTACCACAGTATCTAGTTAACATTTTTAAAAATGTATACTCTTTATTGAATTTTTGTGCATTTCATACAAAACACCTTAATCATCTTTATACCCCCTCCCTCACCTGTACCTCCCATAGCCCCCACCCTCCTCCAGATTTCATGCATTCTATCATATATATTAAGGCCTATTGAGTCAAGTTAGTGTATCCAGACATCCCTCAGTGTAAGTACATCCACTGGGGTCTAGTCAACCTATCTAGAATCCCTCCCTTAAAGAAGATTAACTTTCCCTCACTGGGCAGGAATCAGTTGCTAATAGTTCTTCAGCTAAGGTTGGGGCCTGCTGCCCATTTCCTGAGTTCTACACTGGGTTTTTGGCTGATTGAGTTTGCATGGGTCTTGTGCATGCTGACACCATTGCTGTAGTTCATATGAGCAAGGTCCCAGGAGTCTGTAAGACTCTGTTTCCATATGGTCATATGCCTTCTCCCCTGACTCTTATAGTCTTTCTGCCCCCTCTACTGCAGTGGTCCCTGAACCTTTATGTCCAAACCAGGGGCTGACTCAGCACTGGACATCTAGTGACTAGCCTCTGCTACACTATAAGAGTGCTAGGGGCCCTCTGAAACAGGTGTTGTCTCCATTTCAGAGGCCTCTTGTCTCAGTGAGCAAGTCAGCCATGCTACTTTTCCTGTCTCCCTTCTCTCTCTCCACCTTCTGTGAAGTCATACCTTGAGCACAGTTTAATTTATACTCCTATAAAGTCACCCTGTGTAAAAAAAGGAGAAGTAAAAGATGTGTTGCAAAGACTAGCTTTAGGAACATCCTACAACAGGATCCAGATGACACCATTGCTGTAGGTTCATATGAGCAAGGTCCCAGGACTGGTCATTCACTGGACTTGAGCTTTGTATAGCATCTGTGCAAAACTCCATTACAACTAATTTTGTTATTTGTTTTTTTTTTTTTAACTGTGACTTTAAAATTCTCAGTTCTGTGATTCAGAGCATAATAGAAAGAATCTAGAGTTAAGTGAGGAGACGTGTGTTCTAATGCTGGTGGGATAATAACAGGTGTGTCATTCTGGGTGCATCATTATTGTCTCCTTGCCTGTTGGTTCCTCTGTCTGTACAGAGAAGAGGAACTTTTGGCAACTATTGGCTGTTGGGAGGGGGATAGACAGTTTCTTATAGGGATGGGACTCTTGGTTAGTTAACGAGGCTCCAGTGGATGGACTTACTTTGCTGGATAGCTTTAGTTATCAACTTGACACACCTGGGTAGAGGGAACCTCAATTGGTGAATTTCCTCGATTGGACTGGCCTGAGGCCCCATCTGTGGGGCATCTTCTTGATTATTGATCGATGTGGGAGGGCCCAGCCCTCTGTGAGTGGTGCCACTCATGGGCAGGTGGTCCTGTTTTGTATAAGAAAGCAGGTTAAGCACAGGCCAGGGGAGCAAGCCAGTGAGCAGCATTCCTTCATGGCCTGTGCTTCAGGTTCCTAACCTGAATTCCTACCTTGGGTTCCCTAAGTGATAAATTGTGACCAGGAGATGTAAGCTAAATAAACCCCTTCCTCCCTAAGTTGGTACTGGTCAAAGTGTTTTGTCATGGCAATTGAAGGCAAATAAGAACACCCACTCTGAAGGACATTTGGGGACACAAATCTGACTCTAGAGGCTGAATATATACATATATATATTTATATTACATTAAATTGTGCAGGGGGCAGTAAGGAGAGGTACAGATAGGGGAGGGGACCTAAATACCATCAAATTATATTGTATGAAATTCACAAAAATTTAATAAAAAAATTTTTTTAAAGAGATGTGAGCACTTGGAGGCAGAAGCAGGCATATCTCTTTATTTTGATATATCACAGTGAAAGATTTATCGTCCTCTTTTTTTTTTTTTTTAAAAAAAAAAAAAAAAAAAAAAAAAAAAAAAAAAAAAAAGAGATGTGGATCAGACGTTCTCTGGAGCTTATCGGCTCTGAACTATGATAGTTCTAGGAAGGGAGGCTGTGCATCACCTTGTGTAGATTTATCATTGGTATCATTTTATGGTAGATTGTTAATTAATTTTCTCCTCTTCTACTTTATTAACTACCAATCTGATTTAGTGAACTTGATTTCAGAGTAAGATCTTACTGGTTTGTAGTTTTAACATGTAATCTTAGAAGAACAGGACCTCATGAGGCACAGCATTAAAAAACTTCTAATTAAACACATGAAATGTATTAATCATATGCTCTTGAGAAAACTATAAAAGGACCCATTCCAGGCCCAGATGTGCCCTTGGAAAGAATTAGGCCAGAAAGAGGAGGGATGGAAGCTTCATCCATGATTGCTCCCATCTGTGGAGTTTAAAAAAAAAAACAAAAAAAACACAACAAACGCCACTTGCTAAATGGACACTAGATGTGGGAAAAATATAAGAAGCTAATAGTAAAGCCGGATTAAACATGCTGAATTAACACATGCTAATAGTGCTGAGGTTTTTTATTGAGAATTTCTCGACCCTTTATTAATTTATTTTTGCACAAATGGATGTTTTATAGAGAACTTACTAAACAAATTGGAGCCATCCAAAAATAGCTCTGAGTTTTGAAATAGGATTTTATATTACATTTTAAAGGTCTATTTTAAAATATTTGTATTAATTCTTTGAGTGTTTCATACAATATATTTTGATCATATTCACTCCCAACTCTTCTCCCAGATCTACCACTACTCCCCTCCCCAATTTCATGTCCTCTTTAAAAAAAAAATCCATCAACTCTAATTTGTGCCTCTATACTTCTGGGCATGGGACCATCTACTGGAGCATCATTGACCTACCAGGAACCATACCCTCAAAACTCTCCCTCTTCCATAAGCCATCAACTGTCCAGAGCTCCTGAGTTAGGGTGGGGACTCATGAACCCCTTCCCACTCCACCCTAACCACTGGCTTGCAATCTTTCTGCTGCTTCTTCCTAGATGGTCCCTGAGCCTTGGGGAAGGAGTGTGATGCTTGTTGCTGTTTTTCTTCTTTGACTTTATTCTTCCTTAACTTTGATGCTTATATCATGAGCCTGGAACACATCATATATTACTGCAGATAAATCCACTCCATGAAGCTTAATTGATGAGAATCTACACAAACTTTTGGACACCTAATATATTCACTCAAACACATTTGTTGAACATTGATAGAAATTTTCTTCATTCAGTAAAGTGCAGAAACTACCCCAATCTATAAATAGGAAGAATTCAGCCAAAGGTGTACAAAATTTACTTTTCCACAATTTAACTTAACAAAGAGAGACACTGGGTAGATTTTACACTATTGACTCTTGTATTACCTTTTCTAGATAATAGCAGAGCTTATGGTCAGATGGACCTTCCCTGGAATGGTGGGGTTAATCAGCAGTCAAATGAATCAACTAAATTCTCATAGATTCATTAATGACAAATATGTAATTACTGATATCTGGAAGTGGTTCAGGACTGAATGCTAACATTGCTTTCACACCTTGATTTTAATGTCTACTCTGTTACTGTTCAATATAACTTGAGATTTTACTGTAAATTCATGTAAGGAATAGTTTTATGGCTGTGCTTAATCATTCTGATGTATTATGATTTAGGGCAGTTAATGAAAAGTTTCATTTTTTTCTAAAAATTTGAAACAAATTATTGAACTTAAAATCAAATAATTCTGCTGAGATGCTTTGAATCCTGCTTAAGTGTGGAATCTTTGAATACCTTATAAACATGGCACATTTAAGGCTTTATATATTTTAAAAATAGCAACTGATTTTTTTCCCTTTATGTGAGTACATAAAAAGCAGGAAGCCAAAGCACAGAGGGTGTTTCCTTCACTGGCATTCCCACCAAGCAGGCGAGCTTGGAAAGTCTGTTCACTACAGCTGCAGTGAATCACCCTGGAAAGCAGGCCTGTTGCTGTCAAGTCACAGGGAACACGAGCTATCCAAGTGAATTAGGGTGTTCTTCCCAAGCCAGATTGCAAAAAGAGGTAGGGCTGTAATTTTTTTTTTTAATTGAGCTTTTAAAATTTCATACAGCATTTCCCACTCACATCCTGACCCCCTCCCCCATCCATGCCCCCCCTCACCCCGGGAACCCTCTGAACTCTGCCATACACGCTGAATCCTATTCATTCAGGTGTTTGTACCCAAATGTCCTTCAATGTAAATGTGTTCACTGGAGTCCAGTCAGCCCATCCAGTGGTTGTATGTAAGTCATACTCTCCCTCACCCAGGAACAACCAGTCTTAAATAGTTCTCCATCTAGTGCTGACCCATCACCTATTTCTCACCTCCCCTTTGGGCCCTTGTTTAATTGAGCTGACATGGGTCACACGTTGGATGGCACCTCTGCCGCAGGCTCACATGAACAAGCCTCCATTGGCTTGGAGGCCTCCACCTCATACATTCATGAGCCAGCTCTGGCTCTTAAAATCTTTCCGCCTCCTCTTCCACAATGGTCTCTGAGCCGTGGGTAGGTGAGGTTCCATGTAGGAGTCCCATCCTACACTCTACAGTCTCTTATTCTCCAAAACTTGGCCAGTTGAGGCCTTCTGTGTGTAACGCACTCTGATGTATGTGGAAGCTTCACTGGGGAGAGTTGAAGGGTGCATCAGCCCTCTCTCTACCCCTTATTCTGCTATGTTTCATGAGCCTTAGTTGTAGGAATTCGATGGCAGAAGTGTCACCTAGTACCAGGCATCTCCCAGGTGTATGTTCTTTATGTCAGACCAAATGTGTAACTCTGCGGTAGCCTCCATCTGTTGCAAAAAGAAGTTTCTTTGATGAATGCTGTACGGCATGTTATTTGCTCTATGGGAGGTCTCTTCTATCTCCCACTGTGTTCCCTTCCAAGCAGCTCCTAGGTATACATATGCATTAATGTTCAGACACTCTTATGTGCATTTCTCATAAGGTTTCTAGGGCATCACTTTTACCTCTATGTTTCCTAGCCCCCTGAGATTCACTAACCCCCTGAGATTCACTCATCTCTACTCTTTTCTCTCATCCAGCCTCCCTCTGCCTTCTCTTCCTAGTCACAGTGCTCCCATTATTCCCACCCTCCCCCCAATACCTCCCAAGTCCCTCCATCTTTCCCTTCATTCCTGACTTCCCTCGCTCCCCCACACTATGGTTCCTTGCATGTCCTCCCTACCGATTACTCACAATTTTTCCACCTCCCTTGGGTAGCATCTGTTCCCTACTATCCCTTGTAGGGCAGTAATTTAAGTATTGAAATAATTTTGGTCTTGTTTCTTTGTTTTCTGCCATTATAAATCTGATTTAAATATTGCATATTTTCTCTCATATGCAAAACCTATATTTAACTATATGTGTATACACATGTGTGGGTGAAATAAAACAGAAGAGGGACTTTGTGGGGGAGGAAGGAGACACAATTAAATTTTTTTTAGTTAGCACACAAAATAATGGGTTAGTTTTATTATGAGAATTTCACGTGTCCTGCTCTTACATGCTCCTCCTCACTGTGCTCTCTATACCTCCTCTTCCTTGGTCATCCAATTTTGCCCCTGAAATCTCTCTTCTACTTTCTTGTCATATACATATATATGTGTGTAGTTTATGTATTCTACATGGAGTAAAACACAATAATTGACTTTCTTTCCCATAATTACAATGAAAAAATATGTTCACAAGTAGTGAACATATCTTAAAATCAAGGAATATTCTTCATTTCTAGGGACAAAAAATTAATACACCTGACATGTATATAATTTGGTGAATGAATCAATAAATAGTCTCCAGCATTTCCTGTTCTGTTGGGCATCATTCCAGATGCCATCTTAGTGACAACACTGACAAACATGAACTGATGAGAAAAGTGCTTCCCCATCACCTAATCATAGACTATTTGGGAAAAACTGAAACACACACTTTAAAAACATTTTATAGAATTTCATATGAGTATCATTTTTGCATTTCTACACCCTTGCCCCACTCCAACTCTTTGCATGTTTTTCCATTCCTTCTCAATGTCCTATTCTTTTCTTTGGTTCTTATTACATATACATCCATACATTTAGAAGTATATAAATATGTATATATATGCATACATACATATATGTGTGTATTTATATACACATATAAAATGTACTGAGTCCATTTAGTGGTGCTCATGTGTACCTGTGTTCAGGGCTGCCCACTTGAGATGAGATAACCTAGGGAGCTAGTCTCTGAAGAAAACTGATTCTCCCTCCCTCAGTATCCATTGATTTGCCTGTAGCTCTTCATCTTGAAGATCTACTTTTGTAAAATTTTCCCTGTGAACTTTGGCATGCCAACTGGTTTCATTATTATGCAGATCTTTTTTGATTACCATACTGTGGAGCTTTTATGGGTGCAGCTTCCCTGTCATGTCTAGAATGCATTAACTAGCAGAGGTGTCTTGTCCCTCCAACTCTTACATTCTTTCTGTCCCTTCTTCTGAGATGGTTTCTGAACCTTCAGTGAAGAGGTTGCATTGTAGATGTGTCAGATAGGGCTGGGCACTTCACAATCACTTATTCTCTGCATTTGACTAGCTGTGGAACTTTATCACCATCTCCATCTGTTGCAAAAAGGAACTTCTTTGATGAATGGAAAGAGCTATACTTGTCTGTAATATAAGGATACATATTTAGACTACAGTAAGAAATTCTGTTGTTCTAGGGCATGATAGAAGTAGGTTTTTCTCTATGGCCTCTCCAGTCATGGAAACACACACTTATTTTAAATGGATACCTCAAAATATGGTTAGTTGTTGTCAGCTTGACTCAAACTAGTCACCTGGGAAGATGGAACCTGAACTGAGGAATTTCCTCTATTAGACTGATCTCTGATCATGTCTGTGAGGCATTTTCTTAATTGTCAGTTGATGTAGGAGGTCCTAGTCCACTGTGAGTGGTGCTGTCTTTGGGAAGGTGGGTCTGGGCTGTATAAAAAAGGTAGCTGAGCAAGTCAGTGGGAACAAGCTAGTAAGCAGCGTTTGTCCGTGGTCTTTGCTCATGCCTCCTGGTTTCTGCCTTAAGTTCCTACTTGACTTTCTTCAAGTTGGACTGTGTTTTGGAAATGTAAGATGCAATAAACTCTTCCTCAAGTTGCTTTTGGTCCTGGTATTTTTTTTTTTTTTATAATAGCAACAAAGAAACTAAACTTGAACAATAAAATAAATAAATAAATAAATAAATAAATAAATAAAGGAATCCCTGGAAAGCAGAATAAAAAAAAAAAAACACCCTCAAATGAGTAAGATAAATAAAGCCAAAGCCAAATGGCCTCTGGGGGTGTGCAGATGCAGATGAAATGACCCAGAAGTCTGGGGTTTAATATGAGAGTTTAGAGACTTAGCTCTTTTGGTACTGTGTGTGTAGAACTACAACACACTTCTGGTTTAAAGTTAGCAGCATGAAATTGTGATCTTGCTCCTAGAACTGGTCTCAAGAAAACATGCTGAAGGAGTCAGAAGATGAGTAACTGCCGTGGGCCCTGAGCAGAATGGCAGCCTGGGAATGCGAATTGAGCCTGGCTGGGAGGAACTGCAGTGGTTAATTTCATGGGTCCACTTGAGTGGGCTGAAGAGGGAGCATGTTGTTGTATTTAGAAAAACATTCTGGGTGTTTCTAGATGATTAACATTTTATTTGGCAGTCTGAAAAAATCAGATTTTCCCCCGAAAAGATGGATGGGCTTTGTTCACTGTGTTGAAGGCCTGTACAGAACAAAAAGATTCATTCTCCATCTTTTCCTCTCTCCTCCTTTCATCCCTCCTTCTCCCTTCCTTACTTCCTTTCCTTCCTCCCTGTCTTTGACATGGAACTGGATCTCTTCCTGCATTTCAAGCTAGACTCAGACTGTACTTTCCCTATTAACTCTCAGATTGCCAAGCGCTGAACTTGAGATGTGTCAGAGCCTCCATAGTCATGAGGATACACATGTACTTACACACACAGACACACAGACACACACACACCACATCCTGTTGATTCTGTTTCTATGTAGAATTCAGCAGTTCATTGAAGAGATAGTCTTCACATTATTTAACTTTCTTCTTTGGAGAAGATCAGAATTTGAATGATACTTGCAACTCTTACCAGTGGCAGTGGAATCCAGGAAAGCATCTAGAGAAAATGCTTTAAAAGGGGAAGGGAAGAGATTTCTGTTCTGGACTTCCGTGTCCATCTGTCAAGTGAAAGGATAGAATAAAATCACATGGCAGAAAACTCTCAAATATTGCTTTCATCATCCTCTTTCTCATAAAATTATAGGATACTGAGAAATCAAAATGCCTAGAAAATAAGAGTTTCATTGATAAATAAAGGAATTAACAGAAAGGGATACAAAGTCTTAGAGAACTAGAAACAATGGGGAGTATACTTATTCTTGCAATTATCTTAAGTAAATGTCATTATATGATCATAAATAGACAAATGAAATGGCTTCATAAATATTCCCACTGATGTGAAAAAGATAAGGACATCCAGTTACTGTTTCTAATCGAGTAAATGCAATAAGACATGTAAAGCTTGTAAAGAAGCATACTTCTTGATATTTTATGATGTATGCATAAATAGAAAGTACAATATAAGCTACAGAACTATTTCAGCATTGTGGCTAGAATAAACAACCATTAACTTTCCATACTAGCAATAAGTCACTTTAAAACAACATGGAAGAACCTGGAGGATGTTAGTCTAAGTAATAAAGTCTGACTCAGGAAGACTAATATCACATGATCTCACTGGTATGTATAATCTAAGGAAACTGAATTGGTGGTTGTCACGGCCTGCAAAAACATGGTGGAGAAGGAAAAGGAGTTGACATCAAGGGGTAAAGAGAAGATAACTGTCACAGAAGATAACTGTCATATATACCACATAGCCCTACTGTAGAGATCATGAATACGAAATGGTGCTTGTTTGGAACAAAGCTTGGGTATGTGTGAAGCATGGATTCAAAATTTACCCAAACAGAAATGAAGGTAAATTATGCTTTTTGTTTGTTTGTTTTTTAGTTTATTCAAATGAACAACCTCAATAAATAAGATTTTTTGGGGGGGGTCTTTTTGAGACAGGGTCTTCCTGTAGCCTCAGCTTGTCTGGAATTCACTATGTAAACCAGGCTGGCCTAGAACTCACAGCGATCAGCCTGCCTCTGCCTCCCAAGTGCTTGGATTAAAGGCATGTGCCACCAGACCAGGCAAAAATAAACTATTCTTGAGGAATGTAAATGATGCCAAAAGTGGTTCAGCGATGGGTTGGATATGCTCATTAGAAGGTACAAGTTTCAGTGAAATGTGAGTGATGATGAAATTAACATTCCTAAAATGTTGCTACATATTACTTTAAATGTGCATTTGAAATCACATTAATATCAATTGTTTTAATAAGCTCTTGATTACTTTATATATGTTTATTTTCAAGTTATAAAAAATTTTATATCTTTCTTGTTTGGACACTTTGAGATAGCTTTCTATTTGGGATCACCTTATGACAACACACAGTACACAAAGGAATCTTGAGAAAATGACAGATCGCTATTAGAGAAGAAGACATGAATAAAACAGCGGTTCAAAGGAGAGGTAAATAAAATGTACAATAAAATTAAAAGAATATTTAACTAGGAATCAGGAGGAAATGAAAATGAATGCTGGTTAGTGTCTGTTTGGTCTGCAAACATCAAAAGGTAGGAAAGTATTTTCAAAGATGTGTAAAAGCAATCTTATCCACACCAGCTAAGAGTATCAAAGATTCCGTCAACTCTTTCACTTTCATTTGCCAGTTGTCTAATGAAGACTTGTGGTATTCATTTAGACAGATCTAAGTTGATCTGGACCTTTTTGCTTACGTGTATGGAAAAATGGGTAAAATACATTCATTGGTGTATTTGTAATAGCAAGGAACTAGAATTAAGCTGGTATTAATAGAACATGCTTTATTTGTATGCTGGAAGATTGCAATTATATATTTAGATATGTAGATATCTCTATTAGCAAAAAAATCTCATAATGAAGTGTGAAAGAAAAAAGGAAGCTTTAGAATGTTTCATGTTATAGAACAGCATTTACACAAACTAAACCTAAATCAATATAAATGCTTTTAACTTGTAAATGTAGTAAAAATATAAAAGTCTGGACAGAGGGTGCAGGCTAAATTCTTTTTGATTGCCTCTGAGTAGGAGGGGGGTGGTGGTGGTGGTTGGATAAGTATGGGTGGCATGAAGAGAGAAATACCTTGACTTGAAATAATTGAATGCTTACTGTCTTATATTCTGATTAGATTTTGGCTCAGTTCCTTTTTATGTCCTGAACCATTCTAAACAGATTTACAAGAAATTCAGTAACAGCCAACAGAATTGCTTACTCCCTGGTGGGCATGTGGAGATCTGTGTTCCTAGTGTTGTACTGTGATTCCAGGGCAAGTCATAATGCTGCTGATTAGAGGAATCATGTCTATCTTTTCTTTCTTTTTATTTCTCTAATAACCCATAGTCCAGTGGGAAGACTGAGTTTTTGTTGTTTGGTTTATGAGAGTTTCACATAGCCCTGACTGCTATTGAACTGTCTCTGTAGACAAGGTTGATCTTGAACTTCTGATCCTCCTGCCTTTACTTCCCAAGTGCTGGGGTGACAGGTGTTACCTCCATGTCAGGCCAGCTGGGAGGACTGGCAAGTGGAAAGATTTAATCCTCAGCAATGGAGTAGAGAGACAACAAATGCAGACACGAGTTAGCTGACTGAGAGCAGATTATTTAAAATTGATGAGACTTCGTTTTACCAATTTAAAGATAACACGCTTATACAATGAAAACAGTATTTGGGAAGAGAATTAAATATCTCATAACTTTCCAGCTTATATTAATTGTACCATTATTTCATTAGTTAGATATCATATATCTTAAAATATAACTGTCATCCATAAGCAGAAGCCAGACAAATGAACTAAATCTACCCACCACTACTAA
Source organism: Nannospalax galili (assembly GCF_000622305.1). NCBI lineage: Eukaryota > Metazoa > Chordata > Mammalia > Rodentia > Spalacidae > Nannospalax > Nannospalax galili. The sequence goes on along the minus strand of NW_008351624.1, from coordinate 665,736 downwards.
TTTTCTGTCATTAGCTCTTGTCTCACTTTTCTATGTCACTGTTTCTCTCTGTCATAGAAACCAGCTACATTGCTCTCTAGTTCAGTTGGGTTCTGAACTCAGACTACACTGAATCCTTTCCACCCTTCCTGTTCTATACTTGCACTGAGCATCCACTATGTGTCAACCTTTTATGCTTTGTCCCCTATCTCAAGTTTTACTTTCTTATGATTTCTTTTTTTTCACTAATTGATCCTACCAGTGGTTTGTCCATCTGAAAACTTCCTGACCTTTTCCCATTTAAATGACTGTTATAATTATTGAACTGCAGTGGGTGTATTCTATTTGTGTATATTTCCTTGTCTATATTAAAAAACATTTATTAGCACCTTTCCAAGAATATCTTATCATGGGGACAGAAGTATGAAGGACTTTTCATTGAGGACCAGTTCAACTCAGGCTTTTCCTTTAAGCTGCTTATTCAACAGACCATTTAGATATCTCTGAAAATCTGACAGTCATGTTTAAAACCTAACATCATTTCCCTAAATGCCTCTTCCTTCTGTGTTTTCTCTTTATTTTAAAGGAACTTCATCCACCAGGATGTGCCGGTTGGATTATCATCCTTCAAACTGGCCCTCCTTCTCTGTTTCTCATATCCCATTTTCCTCTAGGATTTTTCAGTTTTGCTTTTTATATACCCCACATGTCTGTCTGGATTTGAGTCAAATTCCAGCATTGTTCATCTGGACCACAGAAGTAAAAAATTTACAGATATCTCTCTACTTTTTTCTTAGCATCTTTCAGAGTACTTTGTACACTGCAACTAAGGGAGCTTTTCAAAATCAAGTGCAATTACTTTGTATAGTCCCAAACCTTTATTTTCTATTTGCTTAGAATACTTTCTTTAGGCTAAACACATAAATTCCTTTCATGACTTGTAATGCTTTATAAGGTCTGGTCCATTTCCCCTTACTCCCTCTGGGTCAGCCATGCTAATATTACCCAGTACTGTTTACCCTTAGTTGATGCCTGGATTACCTAGTTATCTTCTGTGTATAGTTGACCCAAATTCTTTTTTTTCTCTTTAGCATTTCCTTAGATAAGTTTTTTCTGACTTTCTTGAATTGTTCTAACCCCCCTACTTTAGTTCTGAGAGCACTAGGTACCCAATGCCCTTTTCTAGCACATAGCACAGTTATAATGTTACATTTATCTGATTAAAGTATTTCTCCCTTTAAGACCTGAACTAATACTATACCTAGCCATATATAGCAATTAAAATTGGCTAAAATTAAACACAATGAATTGAGTTCCCTAGATACTAGACAAATTTCAAGTGCTCAAGAGCCACATGTAGCTCGTACCTACCATGTTGAGCAGAACAGAACAAACATTTTTATCCTCGTATAAAGTTGTGTCAGATAACATGCACCAGCCTGCAAACAGAAGCAACCCTTTTCTGTTGTCTTTCTGGTTTTCTTTTGTCTCGTTTTGCCATTGTGTTCCTAATGCCAAGCAGCTATTTAGGGTCTCAAAACAATCCAAATCATTTATTAAACAAATCAACAAAATAAGTGGCAAGTGAACTCCCTGGAATCTTGTACCAACAACGTGTCAAGACTGTTCTAAACATTCCCCAGGCCAGCCCTTATGGCTCTACGTGCTTCTTGAACACTCACTTTTGGACTTACCAACATAGTACTTTGCGGTCTCAAAATTACCCTTGGCAAACATGGTCTGGAGGTCCCTCATGAGCATTTTGTAAGAGAAAGTGCACTGTGGAAGTGAAAAGTCACCCGCAGGCACCTCTGTATGCTCCAGAAGATGGTTACTGGGCTTTGGCAGTGAAGGCTGTGCCTGTGATCTGTTCTTATGCCTGCAGGAGTGTGGTAAATCATGCAATGATCACATTTCTTATTCTATTGTATTGTACTTTAATGTTAATTTGAGCAAAGTGCAGAGTTGTGGAAGTATAGTCTATAAAACAATTAAGAAGGGCTCTGATTTCATGGAGACCCATGTTAAAAGTCATAAAGGTTACCAGTATTCTAATTGTGAGACTGGTCAAATATTTTCCATGGGCCAAATCTGGCCCAGTGGTGCCTGGTTGTGTGATTAAAGTTTCATTGGAAAAGCCACACCCATTTATTCATCTACGGCTGCTTTTCCTTTATGAAGCAGAGTCAGCACATGGACTGTGTAGCTCTCAAAGACCAAAACATTTACTTCTTGGTGCTGTACAGAACAAGGTGCCAATCTCTGACTTTAATCCCTAAAGGATCAACTGTTAATTATATCATCTGAGCTTTGTTAGCAATTAGTGGGCATCACTGATAAAATGGTCATTTGTTTTCATTAATACCTACCATCCTACTGCCTGTCCCCAGTTCTTGATTTTCTAAAATTATAAATTAAAATAATAGAAGTAGCCTAATTTTGCACCAGACCACACGTGTGAAGTTACAGGCAGCACAGTGTGATGCAGAGTGCTCTCACTATGCTGTGTGACTCAAAAGCCTTCAGACTGTGCAGCCAGAACAAAGTTGTAGGTCTGAAAACCTGTGCCTAGGGATGGTAGACCTCAAAGAAGGAAGCAGTAAACAAAAGGCTCTGGAAAGGAAGGCATGGTATAGCTCTGTGAGGAAAGGAGGGGACTAGCAGATGAGGCTCTGCAAATGGAGAAAGCTGTGGATGGATCAGGGTGAGTGCTTCAAAACAAATCTGACAGTTGTGCCCAGCGAGGGACAAGATAAGTCAGGAAAATTTCATTGAAAGTTTCCAAGGAAGCCCAGTCAGGAGTCACACAGCAGTAAAGAGACTAGGCTTGAACTAGGACGGAGAGCAGATCAGTGTCAAAACAAGAGATGGGAGTGGCAGGCCAGTAGGAGGGCAGGAGGGCAGGGATTCCAGTTGGCTTGAGTCTCACATTTAGATTTGATTTTACTTCCAAATGAGGTTTTATATGTATATTCATGAGGTTAGTAATCATACTACTTGGTAGGTTATTGTGAGGGCTAAATGGGCTTACACATATGAAGTGCTTAGAACTGTGCCTCATGTAGAATGCATGTTATTTCTGTTCATCTAAAAAAGAGCATAATATAATACTAAGCAGAGACAATTGAAAGGATAGGTGAAGGCAAAGGAAACAACCCAGGCAGGCTGGTTTAATTTTTGTGTTTTTGAATTGTGTTACTATATAACATAAAATGATCATCCTAATTATTTTTAAATGCACAGTCATAATGTGAAAGATGTCCTGTCATATTATTGTACATCCAAGTTCCATATATCTTTTCACTATATAAAACTGAAACTCTGTACCCATTATATGGTAACTTCCATCCCACTCTCCCTGAAGCCTCTGGCTGCCACAAATCTGTGTTGCTTTATGTTTAAAAAGATTTTTTGGGTTCATTTATTTAGTATGTCTGCATGCGTGTGCCATGGAACACTTGTGGAGGTCAGAGGACAATTTATGGGAGTTGTTTATTACCTTCCAACATGTATGTACCAGAAATCGAACTCAGGTTGTCAGCCTTGGCAGCAAGCACCTTCACCGTCTGAGCCGTCTCACTGGTCTGTGTTTCTGTAATTTTGATGACTCTAAGAACTTCATTTAAGTGCAGTTACATTTATCATTTGTGGCTGGCTTATTTTGCTTTGTATAATGTCCCTAGATTTCATTCATATGGTAGCAAATGCCAGACTTTTCTTTCTTTATAATGTTGAATAATAATTCTTGCACATAGACCATGTTCTGCTTATCTGTTCATCCATCAACAGATGACTAGGCCATTTCTTCCTTTTGGCTCTTGTAAGTAAAGCTTTCATGTTCTCATGAGCATGCAATGGGCAGATGCATTCATGAAATCCGCCCCCTGCCGTTTTGTCTTTTTGAGACAAGTTTACCCTGTAGCCTCCTCCCTCTCCTTGTCCTCCTCCTTCCCCTCCTCCTCCTCTTTCTCCTTCTTCCCCTCTTGCTTTCTTCCAGGGTAGCTGCCACATACCCAAAAGGACCGGGTACTTTACTCTTAACACTTAAACAAATTCCTCCATGGTCCCACTAGAGTTGATCCAGCATTGTTTAGTTAAACAAATGTCACTCAAGAGTTTTAGGGCTCTTTCAAAAGAACACCAACATACCCAATGATCCTTACTTTAAACTGCCCTTTTAAAAGGCAGGAAATAGTTTTTGTTGTTGTTTTTTTGTTTTCTTTTTGGTCAAAAGCACTGTCAGATATTTGAATTCAACACAAACTTTGAGGCCAAGACCGGTTCCCCAGGGCCTGTTTCTTGATCTTAATCACATACAGGAAATGAGCCCTTTGCATGGTCATGCTGCCAGCAAGCATTGGACTTCATCTCTCTTGGAGCAGGTCATTGAGATAAATGCCTCTTTGTGGTATAGTCTGCATTCTAAAAAAACATCATAGTTTAGTGTTATACCAGTAATGATATGCTTATTCAAACTCAGTTTAGTGATGTAAGTGTTTAAAATATCAGCAAAACCATTTTTAAATGTCTGGAAGGATATACAAGCAAATTCATACTTTTAGATCTTGGCAAATCGTTAAAAAGAGGTGCCAGATTTACTCTGTTTGAAAAGTGAACTTTAATGGTTATTTTTCTTTGTGAGTTAAAAAAAAATTAAGAGAAAAGTTTGAGCTTGGGCAAAAAAGTAAAATAAAAGAAATTTTGGTAACAATGTCATAAAAATTGTACAAGCAGACACTTGTACAATGACATTTGTGTATAAAATTCTACCCATGAAAGTGAATAAAATAGCATTTTTTGGTATCATTATTCAGTGTGGTATTAACTAGAACTAAAATAAGTAGACTAATGACCTTACTTTATTTATTTTATTAGGCAGCATTCTTTATTGGATATCTTTACAAGCAAAACAATGTCTTACACCTAGGAGACTTTTCTGCTTGAGAGTTTCAAGATGTCTACCAATTCAACTTCTTTCAGGAACTTTCAATGTTTTTCTAAAAGGCTGGTGAAGACTCTCTTCCCACACATCGCAGTTTCCCAGGGGAGCTCTGTCATATTATGGATAGAAAGAACTCCAGTGGAAGCCTGACCATCCAAACAATTGGCAAGGATAACCTTGAGGAACTTTCAGAGAGATGGTCCCTCTCATCCTGGTAGCAAGAGCCAGATTTCAAGTGTCTGGCCGAATCCTAAAAGAGGCATCCAGATTATTACCTTAAGTGGTCCTGCAACAGTGACTTGTGTCTGGTTTGAGGCTGTGAATCACCTTTCTAGCTGAATAGGGATTATACCTATTTCCATACTTAATGCTCAAATTCAGGCAGTGTCTCTGAGCTCCAGTCTTCAAATATCTAACTGCTCACCCCAAAATCTTACTAAATTGATGGTCAAAATCAAAGCTAATCCTGAGTTCAGGCTTTTTGCATTCCCTGACCTCAAAGTGTTTTTGTTATATGCATTCCTCAAGGGATGCACAAAGCAGTGATATTATCCATCCAAATGTACCTTCCAAAAGCACAAAGCAGCTATTGTATCTTGACTGTGACATCTACCTTGTAAGCTTGTTCAAATTTTAACAAATTCGTGACTACTTTTAATTTTTTTCTTTTTTTCTTCTTTATTGAGTTTTAAAATTTCATACATTTCCCACTCAAATCCAGTTCCCCTCCCCCATCCATGCCTCCCCCATCCCCTCACTGAACCCTATGCACTCTGCCATACATGCTGAGTCCTATTCATTCAGGTGTTTGTACCCAAATGTCTTTTAGTGTAAATGTGTCCACTGGAGTCTAGTCAGCCCATCCATAGTGGTTGTATGTAAATCATACTCTCCCTCATCCAGCAGCAATCAGTCTCAAATAGTTCTCAGTCTAGTACTGGCCTGCCACCTATTTCTCACCTCCCCTTTGGGCCCTTGTTTAATTTTACTGACATGAGTCCCGAGCTCAATGCCACCACTGCCACAGGCTCACAAGAGCAAGCATTCGGTGGCCTGGAAGCCTCCACATCCCTATGTTCATGGACAAGCCCTGGTTCTTACAATCTTTCTGCCTCCTCTTCTGCAATGGTCCCTGAGCCATGGCTGGTAAGGTTCCATATAGGAGTCGCATCCTATACTATACAGTCTCTTATTCTCTAAAACTTGGTCAGTTGTGGCCTTCTGTGCACATCATACTCTGATGTACATGGAAGCCTCACTGGTGAGAATTGAGAGGTGCATTAGCCCTCTCTGTGCCCCTTATTCTGCTATGTTACATGAGCCTTAGTTGTAGAGATTTGACTGTAGATATGTCACCTTGTACTGGGCCTCTCCCAGGTATATGTTCTCTTTGCCTGACCAGATGTGCAACTCTGTAGTAGCCTCCATCTGTTGCAAAAAGAAGCTTCTTTGATGAGTGCTGTACTGCCTGCTTGTCACTCTAAGGGAGGTCTCTTCTATCTGGCACTGTGTTCCCTGACAAGCAGCTCCCAGGTATGCATATGCATTAATGTTCAGATACCCTATGTGCATTTCTCATAGGGTTTTAGGGCATCGCTTTTCCCTCTAGGTTTCCTAGCCCTCGAGGTTCACTCATCTCCACTCTTTTTGCTCTCATCCGGCTTCCTCCCTCCCTCCCTTTCTAGTCACAGTGCCCCACCTTCCTCCCAATAGCTCCTGACTCCCACCATCTTTGCTCTCCTGACTTCCCTCCCTCTCCCACCCCATGATCCCTTGCATGTCCCTCCCTCCTCTGCTCCCTGAAGATTACTCCCACTTTTTCCACCTCCCTCAGGTAACATCTGTTCTCTACTATCCCCCTTTCAGGTTGGTTCTTTTCCTCTACCTCCATGTATCCCTTCCCTTTACCTGGCTCCTGGTGTTACATCAGAATTTATATACTCACATATAAGGGATTGGTGCTACAATCCACAAATGAAGGAGAACATATGTCACTTGTATTATACTTTTAATTCTTTATACTGGCCTTTGTCTCCCCACTGTTTTCCCTGTGTTCATCAACATTGCCCCCTCTTTTCTATTTTTAATGAGTCCCTGCTCCATTAAGCCATTCTTTATACTATGTCCAAAGTGAAAAATTTAAAGACTCACACGTCCCTGAAATGTTTCCTTGCTTCCCATTGCTCATGTCATCCATCCCAGAATCCTTCACTAGATCTATAGGACCTGGCCTCTTTTTGCTTGGAGGTCTCTTGTCATTGCAGTCTTCTTTCACATTCTTCAAATTCTTTGAGCCACTGCCTCCCTTTTAATTCTAATGCTTCAAGGTTCTCGAGTCTAAAAACTGTTACTTTTCTCACTTCTGTGACCAAATATCTCATAAGAAGCAACTTAAGGAGGAAGGGTGTATTTTGTCTTATTGTTTGAGGGGATATTCCATCATGGTGGAAGGCATGGCGGTAAGAGCTTAAGGCAGCACACGCTACTGAGTCCAAAGTCAGGAAGTAGAGCAGACAGGAAGTAGGTGCAGGCTATAAACACTTCAAGGTCTGCTCCTAGTGATCCACTCCTTCTACTAAGGCTAAAGTTTTTTATTTTTTTGCTTGATTTTTGAGACAAGGCCTCCCTTGCAGCCCCAGCTGGCCTGGAAATCACTATGTAGACTAGGCTGGTCTCAATCTCACAGAGATTGACCTGCTTCTGTCTCCCAAGTGGTGGTATTAAAGGTGTGCACCACCACACCAGGCTCTCCTAGAAGGTTTATAACCTTCCAAAATCTGGAGACTAAGAATTGAAACATAGGAGCCTATGGGAAACATTTCACATTCAAACCATAATACTCCTCTAGAACTTATTCTTAGGAAGTATTTTGATAGACTTAATCAAAGACCCCAAGGTTCTGATATATATCAATCAAATGTTCCCTATTCATCTGAACCAAACTGATAGTAAAGGAGAAAAGAGGAGTTCTCATAGGTAGACAAATATTAGTACAATACTGCCTCACTGCAAGGAGGCACTGAACAGAGCTTGTTCTACTAAGGATGGATGCTATGTAAGTTTTCCTAGAGTATATGGGTGGATACATCCTGCATTAAAGAATGGGTCAACCATCCTCCAGTTTATACACTTCACATGTATTTGAGCACTATGAATGTTTGGAATGCTCAACAAAGAATTCAAAATTCCAGTTTAAAAAAATGATCAGTGTGCGCAAATCAGATTCAATCAAGGAAGTAAATCAGGTAAGGAACTCTGCCTTGGAGATCTGCCAACATCATGGATGAAAAATTTAGAAAACAAATAGAAATTTTGAAACGACAAAACAAACCAACTCAAAATATCAGAAATGAACAATCTTGAAAAACAAGTGAAATAAGAAAAACCAGCAGAAACTATAATCAATAGACTAGATAAAACCGAAGAAAGGCTATCAGGGATTAAAGAGAAAGCTAAGGCTATATTGCCTTGAGCACTAAGGAAAGGTCAGGCACTGTCCCAACACCAAATGTTCAATGATAAGAAACACATAGCTCTGCTTGTTGGATGAAAGGGAGAAAAAGATGTAAGAGATAATAAGTAAATATTCATTACACCAGGTAGTGGTAAATGAAATAACAAAAATGAGAATGAGATGGAAAGGGTGGGTGTGTCTGTCCGTACCACACTCTGTACAAGGTAGTCTGCATGTTCCTCTGGGAGACTGGAGTGTTGAAAGACAGCAAGCATGGCAGTTCCTTGAAGGGATGGGTTTTCTGAGCAGAGATGACGGCAAGCATGAAGATCCTATACAGCATGCAGCATGCTTGGTGTTGCTGTGGAATAAATGGCAAGGGAGCCAGTGCATGGAAAGCAGAATACGTGAGGGAGTGTGGAAGGACGTGAAGTCAGAAGTAGCAGGGGTAAGTGCACAGGGCTGGAGGACCATGTGTGATATTTTGGCTTTGAATCTGAGAGGAGATTACCATGAGAGAATCTATTAGAAAATTTTTTTTTAACAGGATCACTTGGTTGTCATAGAGAATAGTTCACTGGAGATATGAACATAAATAGATTGGTGAAGAGGTTGCTCTCAGGGCTGGAAATATAGCTCAGTGGTAAAGTGCTTGCCTTGAAGCATGAGGATCTGAGTTCCAGATCCAGGATCCATGTAAAAACTACTAGGTATGGTAGCATATACTTGTAATCCCAGCAGTGGGGAGGAAGACACAGGCAGATCCCTGGGCCTCATTGGCCAGGGAGCCTAACTTATTTGGCAAACTTCAAGTACATGAAAGACCTTATTTCAAAGAAAACAAGATAGTTCCTGAGGAACCACACACAAAGCTCACCTGTGGTCTCCACATGCATATACGTGTATACATACCTGAACATACAAACCACATATAAAGAGTTGTACTTGATAAGTTTCTTCCTCTCAGGACTATTCAGTAATAAAATATAATTTCACATAGTAAACTTTTTCAAAAGACAAATTCTTTTTACTATCTACTAAATACTTAATGAAAACCAACCTGTTTCTCAAATGTAAGGGCTTAGATTAGCATAATAGCTGTGAATTTTATTTGGATTTGGCCAAGTTAGGAGTACAAAGCGTGAGTTCCATCTTGTGGAACAGGCCTTCAACCTAATCAGAAGGTGATCAGTTGTCAGCCTATTTATGTTGTACTAATGGAAATATCTCACCAGGCCAGTCATTATAGTATATGGCAGGGTTCACAGACTGTTGATAACTTTTTTCCCAGGGCAGTCTGCATAACACTCTCCAGCATTATGAAGGCCAGATAGTAGGGAAGAAGCTTCTAGGTGTGTATCAACTTGATTTCTCTATGTCATGTGACCAAAGCATGCAGTATCTTTAGTGATTGGATCTTACCATCAAGTTCTGGTGGGCAACCAATAACAAAGGCAATAGCTGTGATGCTTTGAATGAGAAGGTCCCCCATAGGCTCCAAGTATTTGGACACTTAGCCCCCAGTTTATGGTGCTGTTTAGGGAGGGTCATGGAACTTTTAGGAAGTGTGGCCATGCGGAAGAAAGCACATCACTGGGGCAGGCTTGAGAATATATAGCTTGCCCACTTCCAGTCTGTCTCTGCTTCCTGTGTCTGTTTGAGGATGTCAGTACTCAGCTTTCTGCTCTGGCTACCTCTGCCACCATTTCTCCCCATCATGATGAACTCTTATCCTCTGGAACCATAAGCCCAAATAAACTCTTCCTTCTATAAATTGCCTTCATCATGATATTTTACCACAGTCACAGAAAGGTAACTAATACAATAGCCTATGTTGATTTTAGGGGATGGTGTCCCTGGGGCCCCTTTGACCAACCACTTGAAGACAGGTACCCTGCACCAACACTGGGCTTTACGTTTGATGACTTATGGTTTCTGAGGAACATTACCACCCCCCCATGGTTGATAAATGTAATAAATAATATAAATGACCTTAAAGACAAAAACCCATGAAAATCTCAATAGATGTAGTAAAGGCCTTTTACAAAATCCAACATCCTTCATGATAAAAACCTAGAAAGAATAGGACTGGAAGGAACACACCTCAACATAATAAAGATTATATATGACAAGCACATAGTCAATAACATCCCAAATGGAGACAAATTCAAAGAAATGCCATTAAAATCACAGACAAGACAGGGCTAGCCACTGTCTCCACTTCTAGTCAATACAGTGCTCAAAGTCATGACTAGAGCAATAATACAAGAAAGAGAAATAAAATTAATACAAATATGAAAAGTCAAATTATCCCTGTTTGTAGATGATACTATACATAAGATAGCCCAAAGACTCCACAGGAAAAATGCCTAGAACTGATTAAGACTTTCTGCAAAGTAATTGGATATAAAAGCAGCATGCAAAAACACAGTTGCCTTTCTAAATTCCGATAACAAACACAGGGAGAAAGAAATCAGGGAAACAGTGCCATTCACAGTAGCCAAAACAAAACAACAGAAACAGAAAAACCCCAAACCAAACCAAACCAAATCAAAATTCTGTGAGATATAAGAGAATTGCCTGGCATCAAGAGTATTCTGAAAGGGGAAGGGAATAATACAAAACACAAGTGCACGTGTTTGACTGCTTAGATCAGGGCTAGCCCTGTTTACTGAGAACTATTACTGCTTCCCTCAAGGCCCATCAGATGTAGGTGATTCCCCATTTGGCAGAAGTTGCAATAGCCATTAAAATTTTAAACTGACTCTTGCTTTTCCCTAAGTTTGAGTTAGTGGAATTGTAGAACTACATGAAGAACTGACTCAAGGTCATAGCTGGACTCTTCAGCTAGAGTCTGGACTCAGAAATGTGAGATGGGACAGGGACATAGAGTAGCAAAGACAGGATGAGGATCTGGGTCTCTGCTGGGTCTCAGGTCCTTATTCAGTGCTCTCTTTGCTGTACCTTGCTGGAGATCTTGCAAAAGTCCCAATTCTGTAGTGATTTAGAAGCTTTTACCACACAAAACTTTTATTTCATATTTCTGGCTCCTGAAGCTTTACCACGAGGAGAAAGCAGGTGTTTGGCTGGATTTCCAGGTCTAAGCAAATAGGAATGACAATAATAGTCTGTATTTTCCTCTGGAAATAGAATATTAGTTTCATGTTCAGGAAATGATGGATGACTAGTACTGTGATTGGAAAAGGACAGCAGTGCAATGAGCAAATGTTAGCACCATGAGTGGGGGATAATTAATCTATAGATAAGTACTAAAAAATAGGTCTCTAATGATATTTACATTTCCTTGTCCTATGAAACTAGCAATTGAAAGCAAACAGACTAAACTTCAATTTCAGTGACATTTTAAAATTGATTTTGTTGTGTATTTCATACAGAACATCTTAAACAATAATAATGTATGTATAATTTGTCAGTAGGTTGTTGGACTAATATGGTTCCCTCTGATTCTTTAAAACTAGCTGGGCTTTAATTCTCTCTCTCACTGTCTAACCCTTCCACCATGGTTCCCCCATTAAAGTGCCCCATTTTCCCCATAGCCTTGATAATACCCTTCTCCTATGGTCCCACCTCTCTTGAGCTCCTTCTTTCCCTTTATTCCCAAGGTTCCTTGAATAACCCTCCCTCTCCCCTCCCATTTAAATAACCCCAGTTTTATCCATATCTCCCTTAGTAGCACCTGTTTCCTACTATTCTTCTTTCTCAGGTTCTTTTTACCTCCCTGGTTCTTTTTCATTATCCTGGTTCCTGTAGTTATGTTTGGATACCTACTCACTTATAAGGATTTGGTGCTAGGATCCACATATGAGGGAAAACATACGTCATTTATTTTTCTGAGTCTGTGTTACTTCACTTAGTACAACAATTTCTAGTTCCATCCATTTACCTGCAAATTTCATGATTTCATCTTTATTGCTGTGTGGAACTCCATCGTCTAAATGTACCACATTTTCATTATCCACTAGTCAGTTGAGGGACACTTAGGTTGCTTCCATTTCTTAGCTATTGTGAAAAGGGCAGCAACAAACATGGATGTACAAGTATCTCTGCAATAGGATGAGGTGTTTGGTATATGCCAAGGAGTGGTATAACTGCGTCAAATGGTAGGTTCATTTGTAGTTTTTTAAAGGGTTCTCTACACTACTTTCCACAGGGCTTGTACAAGTTTCAATCTCACCAGCAGTGGATGAGCATTTCCCTTTCCCCTCATCCTCTCCAACATTTGGTATCATAGAGTCCAGGCATGGTGGCAACACGCTTTTAATCCCACCTCTCAGGAGGCAGAGGCAGGGAGATCCCTGTGAGTTTGAGATGAGCTTGGTCTATATACTGAGTTCTAGGTTAGCCAAGGATACATAGTGAGACCCTGCCTCAGAAAAAAAAAAAAAAAAAAAAAAAAAGAATTCTGAGAGAAAGGCACTAAGTCTAGTGAAGGAAGTAGACTGCCAGGGAATGAAAAAAAAAATGATGTAACCAGTCAGTCGCTGACACTTTGATAGACTGAAATTTAGTTGTTTGTTTCCATGGAAATATTGTATAAGTTCAGGTAGATGTTTGTGAGCAGCTCCACACTGGGCATAAGAGCATTTCTGATTAATGAAGAGTCATCATATCTACATGTCAATGAGAATTTCAGTTCTCAGCTGGAACCCTGCTCTTGTTCTCACTCATTCTTAATCTTACTCTCTTCTTTCTGTCCTCTTCCCTCTTTTTAAAACTTCCAGGCTTTCCATAAAATCAAACATAATGGGACATCACAGAGTATGCGTGTGAACATTTATTTGATTTATTATAGATATCTAAGTGTAATATCCAATTTCATTTCCATGTTCATTGAATCTTGAATTTACAAAGATGTAGGGGTCCATTTAATTCTGGGCCAGTTGGTTGGCAGCCTCCTCCTCCTCCTCCTCCTCCTCCTCCTCCTC
>NW_008351624.1:636877-652210 GCF_000622305.1 Nannospalax galili | reverse complement strand
GTTCAGTTTTAGTAGGGAATATATTTTCATATCATTATAGACTTCTTACCTTAGTGCATTACTCAGTGACCTCCAGGGAAAGAGAACACATGTGTGTCTATATATTCATATATACTTTTTTTTGGTATTTTTGAGACAGGGTCTCCCTGTAGCCCCAGCTGGCCTGGAACTCGCTATGTAGACAAGGCTGGCCTTGAACTCATAGAGAGCCACCTACCTCTGCTTCCCAAGGGCTGGAATTAAAGGCATGCACCAACATGCCCAACTATATGTGTGTGTGTGTGTGTGTGTGTGTGTGTGTGTGTGTAGGTTGCTTCCATCTCTTAGCTATTGTGAAAAGAGCAGAAACAAACATGAATGCACAAGTGTCTCTGCAATAGGATGAGTTCATTGGGTATATGCCAAGGAGTGGTGTAACCGGGTCATCCTGCCCTTTGAGATACCACCTGCCCTACTTTGCTTCTTTATTGCTATGATAAAATACTCTACTAAAACAAACTTGGGGAGGCAAGGGTTTCTTTCACTTTATAGCTTATAGTTTGTCATGGAGGGGAGGCAGGGCAGGAGCTCAGGACAGGAATTTAGAGGCAGGGATAGGCAGGGATTGAAGCACAGACCATGAAGGAATGCTAACTAGTGGCTTGTTTCTTCTGGCCTGTGCTCAGCCTGCTTTCTTGTAAAACTTAAGACCACTTTCCCAGGTTGCACCGCGCACAATGGACTAGGCCCTCCCACATCAATTAACAATTAAGAAAATGCTTCCCAGACATGGCCACAGGGCAATTTGATGGAGGAAATTCTTCAATTTCTCAATAACAGTTCCCTCTCCCCAGGTGTGTCAAGTTGACAACTGAAGCTAACTAGTATACTACCTTACCCCAATCAGAATGGCTATCATCAAGAAATATGAAAACAGATGTTGAAGATGTAGAGAAAAAGGAACCCTTATTTACTGTGGCAAGAGTGCAACTTAGTACAGCCATCATGGAAATCAGTTTTGAGTAGCCTCACAAAGTACCCTAGCTCAGAAAAATGTTATTGAATAGGTTAATTCTGTTGTAATGAAATGCTTCTTTTAATTAAAAAAAAATTAAAAAAAAATAGAGTTACCATATGATCCAGCTTTCTCACTCCTGGTCATATGCCTGACCATATCTTACTATAAAGATGTTTGTATCCCTATGTTTGTTGCTGCTTTATTGGGTATAGCAAACAAATGGAACCAACCTAGTTGCCCATCAACAGATGAATGAATAATGACAATCTGGTACATATATAAAATGAAATATTAGTTAGTGCTAAAGAAAAACGAAATCATAAAATTCATAGCAAAATGAATGAATCTAGAATATATAACATTAAGAAAGGTTACCAAATCTTAGAAAGTAAAAACTGTGGTTTTCCTCATGTACAGATCCTAGCCTATAATTTATACATGTACATATATAAACAAATGCATGTGTGGGTATACTATGATATTTAGAATCCAGAACTTAAAAAAGGGTAATTTGAAAAGAAAAGGAGAATGATTTTTGTCTTTTTTATGGTGAATGTGTGACTTTAACTTATTGCATATTGACATACGAACAATCATTGCTGCGTCCCATGAATCCAATAAGTGTTGTGCCTTTTGACAGTGATTATGAGAGTTGGGCTTCCTTTTGATTCCATAGAACAATAGTGCAGTAGGAACTGGATGTGATTAGATGTTGAATGAATGCACATTTCACATTGACTCACTTGGAAAAAGTGATTTATTTTATTTTTTGGTCAGTATTTGCTGCAGTTCTGTGATCTGTGCTTGGATGCTTTTTTATAAGGGTTGTCATGGGTCAAAATTCTTAAATAAAATAGATTTAAATATCAAAAAATTTAAATACTGAATTGGCATTTTGTACATCTGACTAGATGTATGTTACTCACTTGCTGGATTTGTCAACAATAGCTACATGAGGGAAACCTAGTTGACCTTCCCAGTGCTTCTAGCCATGTGGGGAAATCTAGTTGACGTTTTCAAGTGCCCTGTGTCTCTCTAGCCTCTGTATATGTCTCATTTTATAAGCAAACTAATGTTAGTAGGAGGTTTAACAATAAAGCAACCTCACACTTTTGATGAATTAGAACAAAGCAGCCAAGAGCTTGATTCATTAGCTGTTACGCGTCTACATTTGCCTCACTGTTCCTTCACGTTTCTCACTGCAGATTTTAGCAAGCGCTCCACGCTGTGGAGTGATGTGGTCTGCCTGTCTCCACACTTGCTAGATTATGCTCAGAATCTGCAGAATGGGGAGGCTTGTATTGGAGGAACAAATATTTCTTACCCCATTCCACCCCACTCACTCCTCCAAATCCCAACATCTCTTTTTGCTACCCTGCCAGCAAAGCTCATTGTTAGTTCCCAGGAAATGATTTTCCCAGGAGACAAAATGGACACTCAGAAAACAACTTCCAAGCTATCTCATTACTGAGTTTCTTTTCTATAATAAAAGGGAATAGAGTAGTTGGGAAAATTATTTTGTTTTCCTTGTAAAAGTTATAATTGTATACATTTTATACAGTGTTAGGACCAGAGGAATAGTAAGGAGTTTTTACAGCAATTTGGAAACCTTTTCTGTAAACAACTAGAGAGAAAATATTTTAGGGTTTGGGGGCCATATGATCTTTTTTGTAACTATTTATCTTTGCTGTAAAGCAGCCATAGATAAAATGGCAACATTAACAAACAGTGGCTGTACTACAATACAATTTTACAAAATTTACGAAAACAGGCAGTGAATCAGATCTGTCTCTGGGCCACAGCTTGTGAACTCTCTTTACAGGCACTGTTTAAAAGGGTTTCCTTCAAGGTTTGCTGTACATAGGTTGCTATCATTTTTTTTAATTAACACGTTAATTGTAAATCTATGAGATGTAATTTTATTTCCATACAGGCATACAGTGTACTTTAATCCTATTCACTCCACCATTCCTCTTTCTTATCCTCTTTCACTGTTTCTCATTTCCCACTCTAATAGTCCCCATTCTACTTTGATATCCTTTCGTTTTGTTTCGTTGGATTCTACACACAAGAAAAAAACTGATATTTGACTGTGAGACTGGCTTAGTTCACCTAACATGATGGTTTCTGGGTTCATTCATTTTTCTACAAACAACATAATTTCACTCTTTATAGACCATGTTTTCTCTCATTTAAAGCAGAGCTTCTCAACCATAGCACTGTTAATCTCTAGGCTTGTTAGTTATTTGATATGTTGGACTGTTGTGACATCAGCTGTGCCTTGCTCTAACTCACTCCATATTTTGTAAAACTCTGGTTTTGCAGGCTGTGCCTTGCCCTGAGAGTTCCCTGGAAGGCAAAGGGAGTCAGCATAATAACTAGTGAAATTATAATTTACATAGTGTGAGACATTCTTTGCCAGCACAGAGGGAAGAAGGTAATAATCACTAACCTAGTTGTTGTGTCAAACTGAGCTTTTCCTTGAAGCAAATTATTCAAAGATACATTTTAGGAAGTATCCTTGAGCCTTCTTTTCCTTCTGGTGGGAGGTTGACTCTAAAGTCACTTCCTCTATGAATTCCCTGCTAAGTCCAACTCTGTTTTCTCAATGGCCTTTCTCTTTGGATAAGTTCATCTCTTATTGGCCACAGTGTAAATATCACAAGATGGGCAAGATCTAAGATAAAGGGTCTCATATAGTTCACACAGGGGTACTACTAGAGACACGGTTTTCTTAACCATAAAAAATGTAAGTGGAGGAAACATCAAAAATGAAAGATTCTAGAATATATGGTTCCCACTTTAGCAATGTGGAGGATGAACTTGACAATAAGCAGTATTAAGCAGTAGTCTTTATTTCATATGGATTAGTTTAATTCCTTTTGTAAGTGCTCAACATCACCCAAATATTGATAGTTCAATAGAGAAAAAGAACCATCTTGTTTTACACAGTGTGTATTTGCTTAACACTGAGCCACACTGCTTTGTATCTTTCAGTGAAAACAGCAAGTACTGTAAACGGGATAGCAGAGATGAATTAGAAGTGAGGTTGCTTTTTTCCTTTTTGTAAGTTTATTTTTCCTCTTTTACTATCTGCCACAAACTATACTGATAGTAAATGCTTTGAACAAAATGTAGAAAATTTGCTAAACTTGAGAGAAACCAAGGTAAGACTTGTATTTTAGTTGTTATATTTTTCAGAGGCATTAAACTATTATAACTAGCATTTACTAGAAGGATGCAGCACCCCCCCAAAATACATGGAAATGTTATAAAATTTTTTCTATAATTTTTTCAGGATTCTAGGATTTTATTTTTATTTTTTCAATGTATATTTTTATTGAATTTTTGTGCATTTTATACAATGCATCTTAATCATATTTTAAGCACTTTAGATTTTGTTTCATTAGATCCTAAAATAGGAATTCAGCAGCTAGAGGGCAATTTTATGCCTCAATTGAAAAAGGAATATAAATTAGGAGCATCATTTACCTTTGCATACACTCTTCATCTTTAAACTGGAAAAAGGCATTTGTTGCACTAGGAAAAAGTTTTTTTTTCAAGTAAAAATTCCAGGAAAAGAAAAAGAACTCATTAAAACACTTAATCCTTCTCTTCTGTGTGACTCATGGTTTCCTTCTTACTTTTAACAAACATAAGTATCTCTGTATTGGTCCATCAGGCTGCCTAAGGTTTTACCTTCTCTGCCTCCCAAAGATAGAGCCATGGGGGAGGGGGCATACTTGAGAATCAGCTAAGGGGAAAGCACCCTCAAAGCCCACACTTCTTAAGCCCCCATCTTTTCCAAGGAGTTTCTTACTCAGTTTTAGACTAAGGGCCTTTGTGAAGAAATCCAACATATTTTAACATTTCCTGCTTCATTTGTAACTCAGAGCCAAAGTATAGTCCCAGTTTCTTCCAAGATGTTTTATGAGCAAAGAATCATGTGCTCTGCAGTCATGCTTAGTGAGCTCCTCAGGTTCCACACTTTGGGGACAGAAAAGGAAAGTACTTTTTTTTTTTCCTGACTCTAGTTCATGTGCTATATATTCTGAAATGTGTACTTTTTCAGTGGAATCAAGATTTCCTGAAGACTAAGTGGGAGATCCCACAAAATGTGAATATCATAATTGGGCAGATGACATGACTGTGGACAGAAGTATGTCCAAGGCTGGATAATTACAAGAAAGATGGTGCTTTCAGTCATGTGACCCACCCTTGCCTCTTGCCTCCATCACCTGTGTCATTTCCTTTCTTGACACAGCCTTGTAGCATCCCAAGATGTCATGTTGTATACTTTGTTTAACCTCCTCTCAAAAATGGGAGAGGAGAAAGTGGTAGTCCCCACTCATACTGCCTAAAATGGCTTACAATGGTCTCTTTTCCAAGTATATTCACATGTAAGGCTTTACACTAAAGGTCTGTGTTTGCCAGTGATTGAAGAGGAGGAAGCCAGAGCTTCCCATTTCAAGGTAGTCTACTCTGATCTTAATTATGCCTTCTATGGTCATCACCAGAGTGTATCCACATGAAACATTTTATTTTTTGGAACCTATCTGTCCCTTAGTATATGAAGTAGAAGGGGACAAAAATAATCTAAGGGGAAAGATTTTCTTTATTACTCCAAAAGTGATAATTAGTTATGTAAATATTTACATAGCTATTATATAAAATAAATATGTAAAAATGAATAATGAATAACAAATAATTAGAATGAAAAAAATGAACTGGTAAAAATAGTGGATTCAAGGGCTAGTAGGCAGAATAGCCAGCAAAAGTCCTTTTAGCGGATGAAAGTACAGACAAGTACTCTGGAATTCAGGCAATTTTTACTGAATTGGAGGTGGTAGAGGCCAGATAATGGGAATAAATTTAGGAACCAGCTATAGCATCCAATAGTTAGGGACAAGACACAAAGACACATACATGCACATGTCCCAGAAGTGGCTATGCTCTCTCTCTTCCTCTCTCTCTCTCTCCTCTCTCTCTCTCTTCCTCTCTCTCTCTCTCCATTCTCTCTCTCTTTCTCTCTCTCTCTCTCTCTCTCTCCTCTTTCCGCATCACAGTTGGAAGTTGGAAAGTGGTGACTATTTTATCTTATGTCCCTGCAGTTGGGTGTAATGAAATATAACCAAAGGTAATATGATATATATCCTCCTCCAGCAGATAATTTGCATTTAACATTTATATTTCCTCATGATCTTTGAAACATCTTGTCAGATAAATTTTGGAGAAACTTTGCTTCTTTAGGAAAATTTTACAAGGATGTTACCTTGAATATATAAATGTGCATGGTAAAGGAAGACCAAAGTTGTAGGTGAGAGTGAGCCTGCTAGTCAGCTAGCCATGAAGTAGGTTGTGTTTGATTATCTAGATGGACCCAAAGTAGCCATTAGAGTCTTTAACAATGAAAGAGAGAATCAGAAAAGTCAGAGGTGGGGAGGAAGGGAGGGAGCTAGAGGGAGGAGAGAGAGAGAGAGAGAGAGAGAGAGAGAGAGAGAGAGAGAAGAGAAATACTCTATTGCTGACTTCAAAGATGGGCCCAAAGCAAGAATTCCAGTCATTGAAACTGACAAATCCAGGGAAACCGATGTTCTCTTAGAATGTCAGGAAAAGCACAGCATTGCTGATTGATACTTTAAGTTCAGTCTACTAACACTCATGTCTGACTTCCGCACTACGGAAATTAAGATATTAAGCTTATGATGCAGTAAGTCACTAAGTTTCTGATCATTTTTATAGCAGCCATAGGAAAACAGTACACTTAATTTTCATGTCTGGAATTAAATTATATTTATTTATCACAGTGCTTTCTATTCCCATCATTTTATTTTCCATTTATTAATTAGTCAAACTTCCATTGTTCTTATTTTGTTAGGACGTCTTAATTCATGTTGTGTTTCTATCACAAAATATCTGAGGTTGAGTCATGTATCAAGGTAAGAGTTTATTTGGTTTATAATTCTGATGGTTGCAAAGTCCAAACAGCATGGTGGTGCTGGCATCTGACAAACACTGCCTCCCAACATGGCAGATACCATCACATTATGGGATGATATTCAAGAGAGATCACATGGTAAGTGAGGAAGCAAAAGAATGGGAAAAGACTGGGTTTACTCTCTGACAACAGCCCAACCCCACAGGAACTAATTCCTTCTTGGAGTCCTAACCCAATTCTACAAAATGGACATTAATCTTTTCCGAGAGTGGTAGCTCCAAGATCTAATTATCTTCTATTTAGACCCTTCTATCTTAGTACCTTAATCAAACAATTTCTGAGTCAAAGAGTTGAGTGTAATGTGAGTTTTGATGGAGAAAAAACACATTCAAACAACGAAAGAAGCTAAAATCTGCCTTGTTCTTTCATTGTACAATTCCTGAAACCAGGATTTCAGGAAGACTTTCTTGTACCTTGATCTTCCCAAACTAGGGGGAGCTAGAGATACTTGAGCTGCCTGCCAAGCATTCCTGTACTCACATTCTCCATAATATGCAGCACACTATTAACCCTTAGACTGCTTTCATTACTCCCTAACAGCCTTTCTCTGGGGCTAGGGACAGAATCTTCCAAAACATTGTGGCTGCAGTGGTTTATGCTCAGTATCTGGCATGCCTGTAGTCTCCATGAATATTGGCCAAATCCATAGAATATGCCAGTCTACCTAGTTTATTGATAGGGAGAATTTTATTTTTTTATCTGCCCAGGAATGACGATGTCATAAACGGTGACAGGGCTGAATGATGCAAGATGCTTGGAGTCTTGCTTATAATGTAGGAAGCCTCAGATTGGTGACCAAACTGGCTTAAAGAGCTTTATCAATACATTTGATACTGTGTTGGAAGACACCTGGGATATTTGATAGAAGAAATGTCAGTCATCTGGGGAAGAATTCATTGCCCTACCAACATCATCTTATGTAATGACCCAAATTAATGTCTTCCCTGAACATTATTATTTCTGGGAAAAAGACATTTCGCAAGTCAAAGGGCACCAGTTTTTAGTTCAAGCAGTGGCAGCTGATGATACATTGAGTTAAAGAGTTGCCACATCTCATCCCCTGGACTCTCTATCAGACCCTCCCTGTTGCTTTCTACACATACTTATATTTCAAGCCTTGTTCCTGAAATTAATGTCAGATGTTCTGGTGAATCATGTAATTTCAAAGAAGGCTATGTCCTTTTGTTTTAGCATGGGGAAGTGGGGAAACATTTATTCTCAGATTTTCCTAGGATAGTAATTGAGAAGAAATTCTCTGGAGGATTTAATCCCTTCTTCTACAAAGTTTCTGCTTGGCTGTGGCAGGTAGCCTGTAACCTCTTCGAAAGTTTATTTTGTCATGTACAGTGGGACCACAACAAGCTAAAAACAATCTTTTAGACTTGTGTTTGTGTTCATGAGGTCTTGAATTGGAGGTCACTTGGGGTGCTGAATTAGTTTCTTGTTTCCGTAAGTTATTGTGGTTCTTTGGGCTGATGATAGAGAAAGAATATGGAACTGAAAGCAAGCAATAATGAAAGAATAGTTAGATGGATTTTAAAAGAGAAAGATGTGGGAAAAAATGTCATTTGTAGAGTCTAATGTCCCCTAGAATAAGCCCAAGTCTGAATCCCACTAACCTCTTTAGGATGCTCCAGGTTTTAACTTCCTACATGCATTCACATGCTTCTCAGGAACCAAGTCCTGTTCCATCCTCCACTGCCGAATGTCTTCATGAATTCTAAGTTGTATGTGTTGGTAATATGCACTTCTTGGTGTTAAAATAAAGTCCTTGAAGGGATCTTTTTTTTTTTTCCACATATCAGGAGAATTTTCTAAAATACAATTTTGGATACAAGACAGTGAATGAGGGGATACATTTGGTAATTTCAAAGCTTGTGAACTATATCAATGACTGTGCTCACTAGGCAACTCTCTTAAGTTGTCACGAGTCAATCTTCCCTATCAGAAAGCTTTCATGGGGCGGTTTTTTTTTGAACTTAAAAAAATTGAATTTTTGGTTGTTAGCCTTAGCCTATAATCAGATACATACAGATTAGAGATGCATGCACCAACATCTCAGTGTTATTACCAAAAACAATGAGCCTTTCTGTAAGGAACAATATATTCTAAAATGAAATGGAGATCTTTTTTAAAGGTTAAAAAACTCTTCAATTTTACATCTTGTGAACCTAAAAATTTACAGCCACTTTTGAAAGAGATGCATCCTTGCTCTGGAAATTGTTATTGAATATATTAAAGCTGTAATGAAATTCTTCTAAAAAATTTAAAAATATAAAAAAATAGAAGAATTTTGACATTTCTGCAACAATTGTTTATATTTTCTATTGGTGGTACAATTCTAGATAAGGGAAATACTGACAGGGTTTATTTCATCACTGAATGAAATGCTGATTTTCAGTTTAAAAAATGAGTTTTTCTGTATGAAACAGTATGTTCTAAAATGAAATGGAGACCTTTTTTAAAGGTTAAAACTTCATTCAAATTTATGTCCTATAGAGTTTATACTGAGTACAATAATGTATAACTATTGATTCAATTGTAAACCTAAAAATTTCCAGCCAATTTTGAAAGAGATGCATCTTACCTCTGGAAATTGTTATTGAATATATCAGTGCTGTTTGAAATGCTTCTTCTAATTATGTAGTTATTAAATAAATAATTAAAATAAAAGAGAGGGGCAACAAAATTCCTTAGCGATAGGTGGATGTCATGATTTGAATATGAAATCTCCCCAGGGTCATGTGTGGAAAGCTGGATCTCTAGCTGGTGGCACCATTTTGAGAGACATTACGAACTTTAGATCATGAGGCTTAGATTGAGGAAGTAGGTCACTGGGGTCTGCCCTTTGGGAGTTACACATAACTTGTCCCTGGCACCTTTCCCATTTATCCAGAGGCAAACTGCTTATCTCTGACACAGGCCCTCTGCCATTATGATCAGACTTGTCTCAGGTCCCCAGCAAAAGAACTAGTCAAACATGGCTTAAAACCTCTAAAAGTGGGTCAAAGTTAGTCTTTCTTCCTTTAAGTTGTTCTCAGATATCTGTCATGGTGACAGGAAATAATCAGTACAATGGATAAATATACAAGCTGTATTCTGGGATTGTTAGTAATCATTTATTTGGAGTTATTTTGTAATGTGATGTTTGTATGTTTGTATACAAGCTTTTTTCTTGCTAAATCAAATTGTGAAAAAGATAAATAAATGGACTTTGTGTTGACTGAGAAATATGGACTCTGGGGCCAGTGAGATGGCTCAGTGGCTAAATGCACCTTGCTTTGAAAATCTGGTGACCTGTCTTTATCTCTGGAACCCACATAAAGGTGGAAGAAGAGGTCTGACTCTATAAACTTGTTGTCTGACTTCCACACACGTGTCATGGCATGCACTTCCCCCCCAAATATCATACACACATACACAATAATAATACATTTTAAAATAAAGAAATATGGACTATAAAAATGTATTGAGAATTTCATACATGCATACAATATATTTTGATCAAATCCATGCCCATTCCCTCCCCTCCAACTCCTCCCATGTCTCCCCATCACTTTTTTCTGACAACTTCATGTATTCTTTCTTTTGGAGGGGTTGCTTTTTGCTACTCTAACATTCCCCACTCTGAAGACGTAACCCTAAAATATTTTAGGGGTTAGATAAGAGCTCCCAAACTCTTATTTTTTACCCTAACTTCCTAGCCAGTTCTTACTTCTTATTCTTATCACACCATCCTCTGAAGAGTTTACCCAGATTGCTGAGAGGGAATCAGGACACAGACCACTTTAGCTTCTTCCATGATGAACAGGGACACAGGGTGAAACAATTGGGGTATCCCTTCACTAGGTCTATCTAAGAGACTCCGAAATTGCATAACTCTAATCTGTAGGGAGAAAAGAAAGTCCTTGGCTGGTGAATAGGAGATGTGAAGGGGAAGTAAAGGCAAGAGTAATTAGCATTACAAGTTTTAGACAGGGAACCAGAAAAAAGTCAGAACAGGGCAAATTTCAAATGTTTGTATCAGAGTCCATTGGAGTTTCTTGATGAGAACTTCCAAAAGCATTCCTCTATTGGGTTCCTCCTTATTTTTCTTTTGTCTGCCAAGGCTGAACTTGAGAGTGATGGACTCAGGATTTGTTTTCAGGCAGTTTGATAGCTGTTGGAGTGACTAGAATCATGTCAGCTCCCTCTCAAAGGCGAAAACAAATTTAGCCATCATTTTAGAACAATAGTGGGTTGTCTCCCTTAGCTACAAGTGGGCACTACAGTATTGCATGCCAAGGTTTGAAGTTTACATCTGAGCAGCACTTTCTCCTTAGAAACAAAATCATCAATGAGAAATAATTTTCTAAACAACGTTTTATATGGACTTAAGCCTAATATCTGGGAAGTGTAATCTCTTGAACTCTTAAAGAAATATACTGATCACTTTACTCTTTGGTAATACTTTCCTTTTGGGTGTTTAAGATCATACAGTTGGCCCAAATAAACCAATTTATTTTTACTTTTAAGGTAGTATGAGGATCTGTTCCTCAGAGGTCACATGGGCTTGGGAAAAGCTCCTGGCTCCTTTCTTTTACAAGTTCCATTTATGTGAGAATAAATCAAAGGTCCTACTTGACCACGGCTGGCTTCACTTGGAAGCATGGAGGAAATGTTTTCTCTGTATTGACCCTCTTCTTTGTAGACTGGATACTCATTCAACTCCATCTGTTGGGGTATCCATGGCCTCCCTGAACTAGAGGACAGGTTATTCACCACAGTTATAGGACATTTTGAGAGGTGCTTCATAGTCCCCTGGAACTTAGTTGACAACTTGTACAACCATGTTTGTAGCTTTTTTTTTTTTTCACAATAGCTAAGAGATAGAAACAACCTAAGTGCCCCTCAACTGATGAGTGGTTAACAAAAATGTGGTATATTTACACAGTTCTATTCAGCAGTAAAGAAAGATAAAATAATGAAATTTACAGGTAAATGAATGGATTAAGAAACTGTTATACTAAGTGAAGTAACAGACTCAGAAAAACAAAAGACATATGTTCTCCCTCATTTGTGGATCCTAGCACCAAATCCTTTTAAATTCCAGTCCTTTTAATAAGATGATGCTGTACGGAATTCTCTACTGTGTGAAATATCTACCATCATCACAACTTCAGCTATGCCTGCTTGCTAAACATCGTCACAATTGGGCTTGTTGATGGTTGTGCTCCTTCATTAAAGGAGAGGCAAGCAGGGTCATTGGATCCTCAGTGGAGTATCCAGCCACTCTTCCCAGCCAACTGTATGTAATTTGACCCTAATCACAAATGATCTCCTGGATTTGGGTAGGACTAGTGTATACAGTCTGGGGAAGGCTAGGAAGAGAGGGCTCGGTCCATGCTGGGTAAATACTTTCCAGTGTGTGTACCCCCAGGTCACTCTTACACCTCAGCAACCCCTCAGTCATTTCTGTGAGTAAGCTCAGTAAAGTCAATGGTTTCCCAGCAAAACTTTAATCAAACATTGGTTTGACACTAGAACCTTAAAAAGGGATATGCATTGCTGTGGTCGCCGGCTGTGGCTGCTCTCCTCCAGCTATGGCCGCTCTCCTGCTCTCTTAGTTCCTCTGATCAGTCGTCCGGTCCAGACCCCAGGGCTGCTGAGGAGTCTGCACCAGAGTCACCGCATTTAGACGCAGGAGACCAGGTTCAATGACACAGATCTGCTTTATCGCAGGAAAGTACAGGCTTATAGAAGGGTAATAGTCCAATCACAACATAGTATATGGGATCCCTTATTAGAATAGCACACTAGTATACTATTACACTCTAGCAGGCCAAATGCCCCATTAGAAGCAATGCATTCCAGCATGATAGGTATGTAAGGCAAAAGGCAAAATCAGTCACAAGATTTTCCACAACATCTCCCCCATTTTTGAGACCAGGTTCAGTGACACAGATCTGCTTTATTGCAAGAAAGTACAGGCTTATATAAGGGTAATAGTCCAATCCCAACACAGCATATGGGATCCCTTATTAGCATGGCAGACTAGTATCCTATTACACTCCACCAGGCCAGATGCCCCATTAGAAGCAATGCATTCCAGCATGATAGGTATGCAAGGCAAAAGGCAAAATCAGTCACAAGATTTTCCACAACATTTCCCCCTGTTTTTTCATTTTTAAGAGTGAGGCACAGTTCAGAATATATACTGATATCAGTCCAGGGGCTGTATGTGGTGGATTTTTCTGTTGTGAATAAGGTAAGGTAGAATGGCTTGGGGAGCAAGGGATTGATCCCTTACTGTGGGCCCCATCCTTCAAGATGGCGAGTTCTCTCGAGAGCAGGCTGGGCCAACTCCATGCCAACCAGTGGGAGTTGAGGTTCTTTGCCTCAGCATTGTTGTCCCCACCTCAAGGGTCACCCATCATTATGGACTATGCCTGTCTTAGGTTGTCCCATCTTTTGGGATCTTACCTGTCATTGACTACCAGCCCTCAAAGGGTGAGTCCCTTGGTATGGTCCAGCAGAGGGAGAGGCAGTGTATCAAACTTTGGCCCATGCAAAGGCCTCTTAAGGGGCTAAGAATTCAATAAAAGCTGATGGAGCAGGGTCATCTCATCTGGGGTAATGATGGGGATTAGGGAGTGTCAAGTTCTAGGCATCAGTCTCCCAGTCTGCCAACAGGAGTATATATCACAAGGTGTTTCCTGTGGCTCTGGCAGTCGGGCTGTTGTTTCAGGTCTGTTGCATGGTTGTTCCATAAGACTTTACACCTATGCTCAAGCCTATTTTTTATATCTCTATTATTATAGGTTGGTAAGGGCAAGGAGCCATGGGTCTTTGTTTGCATAGACATGCCTGGCAAGATCTGGAGGCAGGGCAACAGCTAACTGAACCAGAGAAATATGAGTTTTAACAAAATTATCAAGACCCTTAACAATGCAGGGTCCAAAAATCAGGAGTTAGCAGTAATGATGGCACATATAATTAAGGAACATAGACAGGGGGTTCCCTCTGGTTTGAGGGTTTTGATCGGCTATAGTCTCTGCTTGTGAAGTGAGATACTTAAGATTACCCCAGGTTATCGGGTGTGCCGTTGGAGCCTGTTGCTTTTGTGGTCTGCGATGCCAGTTGGTTTCTCGGTGGTTGAGAGGTGTGCTGCTTCCTCCAGGGTCAGGCCTGCCATCCCTGGGGTCAGTGGTTGTGGAGGGAGATTTTCCATCTCAGGCAATTCTGATGTTCTGGGCTGGGATCCAAATGGGGGCTGAAGCATTATCTGGAAAGACACAAGCATAGCCTCGCCCTTGTGTTAATAATAGGTGTGGACCTTTCCATTCTCTTGTGAAAGGGTCCTTCCATCTCACGATAGGGGCAGGAGTGGACTGAGTGAATGCCCCCCCAATGCTTTATTGCTGGTGGGAGGCCATTGAAGTCAAATTTTAGAAAACTTAATACAAATAGAGCTTGTATAACAAAATTGGGGTCCTTATAATGGGGGCCTTTATCATTGTCTTCCACTATTTTCTGTATTGTTTAATGAGTGTTTGGTGGGAATGTTCAACAATTCCTTGACCCTGAGGATTGTAAGGGATACCAGTTATATGCCTAATATTCCAGTCAGAGCAAAAATGGCTGAAGGCAGCAGAGACATAGCAAGGGCCATTGTCTGTTTTAATTTGCCAGGGAACTCCCATAAGAACCATGGGGTATTTTATAGTTTTTATGGAATGGGAGGCAGTCTCACCAGAGCAGGCCAAGGCAAAGTGGACATTAGAATAGGTATCAATAATATTATGCATATACTTGAGCTTGACAAAGGAAGGAAAGTGAGTGACGTCCATCTGCCAAATCTTGTTAGGGCCAAGGCCTCTGGGAAGGGTCCTGGCAGGTTATAATGGCCCCAAGAGTAAAAGGGGGGCACAAGAAGAGCATGCACAGACCAAATGTTTGCAACTCTGAATCGGCAAATAGGTAGGAGCTGATGTATAGCCTGGGGAGAAAGGTGGAAGCGGGCATGTAAGTCCCTGGTTTGCTGTATTAGGGTAGGATCTAGGGTAGCATTCATTACCAATCTGTCATTGGTAGTGTTGCCTTTTGTCAGAAGCCCTGGAAGATTGGGGTGAGAGCATAGATGTTGGACATACCAAGGGGCAGAGCGTTGCTCAAGTAGTAGTTGTAATGAGGAAGGATCAAGGGGATTATGGCGAGGCCAGAAGGCTGAAAAGGCTAGATCTTGTATAGCTTGAACTACATAAGCACTATCAGAAAATATATTACATGGGGTAGTGGGAAAGTCTTGGAAGACTTGTAACATAGCAGATAACTCTCCAAATTGTACAGATCCTTGAAA
>NW_008351624.1:630389-636377 GCF_000622305.1 Nannospalax galili | reverse complement strand
CTCCTGTATTGCCATCTGGATCAGTTCAGACCACAGGACATTGGACTTGTAAAGTATTTTGTAAGCCCCCAACACCTTGTATAGGGGGTCCAGGCTTATGGTGCCAATGAGACAAGGCTTCTTCCTGTCTGATTACAGTAATATTGCCCCTGTATCAATTAGGCCTTTAAACTTATGGCCATCTAGGGAAAGTTGCATCCTAGGCTTATGCAAATCAATAGGTATCATCCATTGGATGTGGGGGGTGTATTCCCTTACTTCCTCTCTTTGGGGCAGGGCTGAGAGGCACCCCATTGCCTGTTTAAAGGCACCTTTTGTATGGGCTTACCATCTACATCCACCTTAGACCTGCATTCTTTTGCCCAATGAAAGGCTTTGCAGTATCTTGGGCATTTTGAAGGGGGAAACTGGCTCCTTTTTGTCTCTTTCATAATCTTATTAAGACAGGTACATGACCAATGGCCCTGTCCCCCGCAGGCCCAACATTTGCCTTTGTCCATCTCCACCTGTGGCTGATGAGCAGCCAGTGCCTCAGCAAGGGCCACAGCATGGGCCTGAGTGGTCCCCACATCTCAGGAGGGCATAATCCATTCAGAGACATGCTTGTGTCTAATGGGTCCTATGGCAAGGCGACACTCTGTAGAGCAGCCTTCATATACAAGATCCTTGAACAAGGCATTGGCAGCTCCCTGATGACTGATCTTTCTATTTATACTTTGTTGGTGTCTCTCAACAAAATCAGAGAAAGACTCACCTGGTTTTTGTATCAATTTGGTTAATTTGGTATCACTGCAAGTTGGCATACTTTGAAAAGCACGAAGCACGCAAAGCTGTACTTGTTCAAAGTAGTGGGGAGGTCTCTGTGCCTGAGCTTCGGGGGGGGATTCTCAAAATTGCCATGTCCTACTAGAGCATCAATTCCAATGTTTTGGACTTTGGCATTTCTATCGCACTCTGCCTGTTGTTCATATTCATCTTGGTAAGCAGCTTTCCATAAAAGGAAATCACCTCCCTGTAAGCAGGCACGGGCAATATTCTGCCAATCATAGGGGGTATTGGCTGAATGACTCATTGTATCTAATAACTGACCAAACCAGGGGGAGTGAATGCCATCCTCAACTGCTGCCTTATGCAGCTTCCTTAAGGTATCATGAGAATATGGATTCCAGACATTGGGGTTCTGTTGTCCCTGATTGACAGTAACTGGGAATAACTGTGGAAAATCTCCCATTGTATCATAGAAGAGGGGCCTAGGTGGGAGAGGCTTCCAGTCCTCCTCCAGGAGGGAGGGGTAGATGGACTGGGGGGAAGCCTCCTTAAAGCCAGTATAAGATGGTGGAGGGTAGCCACCACCCTGTAATGGCAGAGCAGAGGCAGTCTTAATGTCCTGTTTTTCATCAAGGGAGCAATCAAACCCCAATTCCTCATTTTTTATATCATCATTAGAAATCATAGTTTCATCAGAACAAGAATCTGTTAGTTTTGTTTTAACTGGAAATGCCTGGGACAGGCCGTTTCCAGCATCCTGTTGTTGTATTTGCTCATCTATCTCTTTTAGTAGGAGATTGTCCTGTTCAGGAGCTTCAGGGGGAATCCCCCGAAGTGAGGCCAGAATGGCTGTCAGAATGGGGTAGAACAGCCCAGACTGTGGGCATCCCTCCCTGACTTCTCTACGCTGGGCCAAGAATAAAATGCAAGCCCATTGTTTGGGATCCCAGCAACAAGAATCTGTAAACCAGGGGGCAAGAGCTAGTACTTCATTTAAAAGCTTAGTTACATCCTTTTCTGTTACTCTAATATGCCTGCTCCTGAGGAGAGGAACCAGTGCAGCAGCATGGGGGCCAGCAGCAGCTGGATGACTATTCTCCAAATGGAGGTCACTCACCCTGAAAGATGTACCCAAAGGGACTCAGGAACTGTTCAAGGAGATGATTGGTGAAGACAGGAATGGCACGCCCTACCAAAGATTGCAAGCCAGAAGAAAAAGCAGAACAAAAGTGGTGAGCAACCACAGGAAGAGCACTGAGAAAGGGGGCATCGGGAGCCCAAGGTGTTACAGCTCAGAGTGTTACAGCTCTGTGGGGAGGGGGTCCCAGCCCCACGTTGGGCACCAGGTGTGGTCGTCAGCTTTGGCTGCTCTCCTCCAGCTCTGGCCACTCTCCTGCTCTCTCAGCTCCTCTGATCAGTCATCTGGTCCGGACCCCAGGGCTGATGAGGAGTCTGCGCCAGTGTTGCCACATTCAGATTCAGGAGACAGGGTTCAGTGACACAGATCCGCTTTATTGCAGGAAAGTATGGGCTTATATAGGGATAATAGTCCAATCATAACACAGAATATGGGATCCCTTATTAGCATGGCAGACTAGTATCCTATTACAATCTAGCGGGCCAGATGCCCTATTAGCATGATAAGTTTCAGTTTCTCTAAGTTTCAGATTCCTGGAAACCATGTGACTTACATAGTTTTCTATCTGATAAGAAACAGGAAGCACTGCATTCCAGCATGATAGGTATGTAAGGCAAAAAGCAAAATCATTGCTTAGTATCCCTAGGAGAATAATTCTCACAACAGATGGAAAATTTATTTGTTAATGTTATCATGTGTCATAATTATTGAAAAAGAGAATGAGAATGTAAAAGATGTTAAAAGGATATGGGAATGGAGATATTTTCCAAAATAGAAAAAAATGAGAAAGCCTAAGCAAGCGATGAAGGTCTACATAGGTTTGTTATGATATATAAAGGATGAGACAAAAATAATATGCACATAATCTTAAAATTTCCAAGGTCATATTTTAGTCAATTAGTTTAAAATATATGTCTAGTCAAGGTTTATCTGAGAACTTTTGTTTTTGCCCAAGCCTTATTTACACAGTACATGGTAATTAAAAGTAACAGACTGGTGGAACTAACCTTCTTGGATGTTTAACAGCCATACTTTGAGGCCTATACTAATATGGTCAGAGGGACTTAAAGGACAGTTTTTACTCCTTGTCCTCCAAGGTCACAGGGTTATTAATGAAGATCAGGCAATATGAAAATGTATGGTTTGGGAAAAAATTTTTAAACTTGAGTACTCTTGGAAGAATGCTAGAGTAATGATAAACTTTTAAAAACTTTTGCTAAGTGGGTTTTTCCAATGTTGAAAAGAAAGAAGTAAGCCCTTCTGGAAAAAAAAATGAAGGGAAATGTTTTAGTAAACAAGAACAGAGAAAATAGATTTGGAAGTGACTGAGATAGTGCAATGTGTATTTTCTTTTAAAAGTGGATATTTGGGACTAGAGAGATGGCTCCGTGGTTAAGAGCACTTGCTGCTCTTGCAGATGACCTGGGTTTGATTCCCAGCACCCACATGGTGGCTAACAACTGACCATAACTCCAGTTCCAGGGGATCCCATGTCCTCTTCTGACCTCCATGGGCATTGCATGACATGGGTGCACTTAACATACATGCAGTAATACACTCATGCACATAAAATGCAAATAATATTTAAAATATTTTAAGAAGTGGATATTTAAGATTAATGGCTTTGTGATTAGCTCCTTCTCTGTCTCAGAATGAAATATTCAATACAATCCATAGCATCAACATGCTTTTTATTCAAAATTGAGAGGGGGTGATGTCACACTCAGATCTAATTATTTGACCTTGAAAAAAAAGTTCTGTATAATTATCAAGCTCTAGTATTTTTTGAGAGGGTTGGCTCCTTTTTAAAAATTTTGTTTTTATGTGTTTCAGACATGAGGATTGTCTTTGCATTATTTCCATCCCTCCCTGTCCCCCTCCAGCTCCTCCCATGTCCCCCCACTCCCTTTCAATTTTTTGTCCTCTTTTTTTTGTTATTATTTACATATACATACATTTTTAAAAGTTTAATGTATATTTTAATTGAAGTTTTGCACAATTTATACAATACTTATTAGTCATATTTGAACTCCCTCCCCCATCCTCATGCCCATACCCCCCACCAGATTTTATGCATTCTTTCATATGTGTTAAGGCCTGTTGGGTCAAGCTTTTGTACCCAAATGTCCCTTGGTGCAACTTCATACACTGGAGTCTAGTTAGTCTATTTAGAGTCATTCCCTTAAAGAAGATCTATTCTCCCTCACCCTGCAGTACTTAGTTGCCAATAATGCCTTGACTGAGGTTGGGGCCTGCTGCCCATTTCCCCAGTTCCATGCTAGGTTTTTCTCTGATTGAGTCATATGCATGCTGTCACCATCGTTGGAAGTTTATATGAGAAAGTTACCAGAGGCCTGAAAACCTTTGTTTTCTTATGTTCATGCACCAACCCTGACTCTTACAATCTTTCTGCCCCCTCTTCCATAATGGCATTGAGATTTTGTTACATACCCATCATCTATACACATACACACACATAATTTTTCATTAGGCTTATGAACTGTTTCCCTTTGATTTTTCACACCACTGAAGCGTCATTTTATCTCTCTTTCTTCTCTCTCCCCCTGTAGAACCCTTCTTCATCCCTTCCCAGTTGAAGTTTCCTCTATTTTCCCAATTTCCGTTTTGATAACACCTGTCTCTTACTATCCCTCTCTTGCAAGTGCCTTCTTTCCCTTTACTCCCATGATTCCTTCCCATTTCCCTGGCTCCTGCAGTTACATTGATCATATATATGCATATATATGTCTATACACACTCACATCTAAGGATTTGGAGCTAGGGTCTACAAATGAGAGAAATCATACAATTTTGTATGATTAACAAACTCAGAAAATTATTTTTCTGAATCTGGGTTACTTTATTCAGTTTCATCCATCTATTGACCTACAAATTTCATGATTTTGTTTTCTTTACCACCGAGTAGAACTCCACTGTGTAAATGTAACACATTTTCATTATCTATTCATCAGTTGAGGGGCATTCAGGTTGTTTTCATTTCCTAGCTATTGTGAAAAGAGCAGCAACAATCATGGCGGATCAAGTATCCTTGTAATAGGATATCAAATCCTTTGGGTATATGTCAAGGAGTGGAATAAAGGTTCAATTGTGTGCACTCAAGTTTGGGTCTTCTATTTTGTTCCATTAATCTACAAGCTTGTGTTTGTGTTAAATCATGTTTTCATAACCATATCTCTGTAATATAGTTTGAAGGCTGTTGTGGTAGTCACCACGGTATTGCTGTTTTTGCTCAGGATTGCTTTGGCCTTCTGGTTCTGTTGGGAGACATTAGTCTATTACGTACATTAAGCTGTGGCAGGCTTGTTTACTGAGTTTGTGTTATGCACACCAGTACCTAATCTGCCTAATGAGGAAGAATGTGTTTATATGGAGAGCCTCACAATACCTGACCTGGAGGCAATAGTGGTAGACAAAAATATCAAAGAAGGCTTTCAAGTATTTGACCACTCCTTGACCCTCAGATTCAGATGGGGAAAACAGCTGTTGATACGAATTGAGTCTTCTGTATAAAAAGGCAGAGCTGAAATAAACTGTGGAGGCAGGCACTACTGTCAGCCCTCCTAAGCATCTTTTCTGTCTCTTGTTCTTTCTTTCAATCCTCACTCCCCCTTTCAGGTACTGTCCAACTTGGCCAGCTGGCACCAGCTCTTTCAATCCTCACTCCCCCTTTCAGGTACTGTCCATCTTGCCCGGCTGGCACTGGCAAGTGGCGCCCAGAACAGGGACCTGAAAAGTAGGGGAAAAAGTGAAGGACACCGCTGGAGAAATTAAGTGAGTGCACTCGGTACAATTGGGGAGCAGTGAGTATTTATCTTGGGAGAAGATGGGGCAAGAAAACAGTCGCTCAGTTTTTGTAAGGAATATGCTTGGGGCCCAAGGAGCAAAGGCTGAGACTAAAGAGGAGAATCTGATAAGCAGCAGCTAGGATAAAAGTGAAACTAAACCTTCCGCTCCACCGGAGCCAGCTCCATTAGCCTTGTCACCCTTTTATGAGGACCCCTGTCTGTGGCTAGAAGAGGGATCTCTTGACCCTGAGGATGAGTCTGCCCTAGGAGAGGAGA
>NW_008351624.1:628727-629378 GCF_000622305.1 Nannospalax galili | reverse complement strand
AAAAAAAAAAAAAAAAAAAAAAGAAGAGTTTTTAACCCCCCACCCAAAAAAAATTTTTTTACATCATACTCTTTTCATTTTAAACTTTTTGAATTTGGATAAAAATGACCGCTCTGCAGCAGATAGAAATGTGGCACCCTCAGTCACAGGATACATATGCCCAAGTTAGGTGGAAGGATCCTTTAACTGGACAATGGAATGGCCCAGACCCTGTATTGATTTGGGGAAGAGGGCATGTTTGTGTTTTTCCACAGGATGCTGATGGAGCCAGGTGGCTGCCAAAAAGGCTGGTGAGGTTCGCCAAATGAGCACCAAAGAAAAAAGAAGTAGAAAACAATGATGAGGCGACAAACGTGGCTGATGATGATGTTCCCACAAGTGATCGTGGCTGAATTATACTGGACTTATGTTCCTGATCCACAACATTGCACCCCATGATATGGGAGGAAAAAGAGATAGTAGTGACTGTGAATGACCCTTGGTTAATTGCTCAGCCTGCTTCAAAATGCCTGATGATTATTTTGGATTGGGAAATAGGTTGCTTATTTTGTTAAAAATAAGTCTGGGTTTGTACAAGTAGATGACTGTGTGCTTGTGGGAAAAAGTGGATATTGTACCAATGTCAACGTGTTATTGCCAAGAGATAACAGA
>NW_008351624.1:622142-628656 GCF_000622305.1 Nannospalax galili | reverse complement strand
TCTTCTGGGAGAAAGTCAACCTAAGACAGGGCGTAGCTGATGGAAGCTACGTGCAGATGATGGGTAAGGCTTTGCTCTGGCAGAAGACAACCTAAGACAGGCACGGTCCTTCTGTCCTAGATATAGCATAGTCTGGGGTTATAAAAATAAAAAAGAAGGGGGAGATGTTGGGAGCCATTAGTCTATTATGTACATTGAGCTGTGGCAGGCTTGTTTACTGAGTTTGTGTTATGCACACCAGTACCTAATCTGCCTAATCAGGAAGAATGTGTTTATATGGAGAGCCTCACAATACCTGACCTGGAGGCAATAGTGGTAAACAAAAAGATCAAAGAAGGCTTTGAAGTATTTGACCACTCCTTGACCCTCAGATTCAGGTGGGGAAAAACAGCTGTTGATACAAATTGAGTCTTCTGTATAAAAATGCAGAGCTGAAATAAACCGGGGTGGCAGGCACTACTGTCAGCCCTCTCAAGCATCTTTTCTGTCTCTTGTTCTTTCTTTCAATCCTCACTCCCCCTTTCAGGTACTGTCCGTCTTGCCTGGCTGGCACCGGCATGGTTCCATATGAATTTTAAGATTTTTTTCTTCCTGTGAAAAATATAATGGGGATTTTGATTAGGATTGCATTGAATCTGTAAATTGTTTTTAGTAAAATCATCATTTTCACAGTATTAATTCCGCCAATCCATGAGTAGAGGAGGTGTTTTCATTTTCTGGTATTTTCCTCAATCTCTTTCTTCAAAGAGTTAAATTTTTATTGTAGAGATCTTTAATGTCTTTGTTTAGGTTTATTCCTAGATTTTTTTTTGAGGCTATTGTGAATGGGAGTGTTTCCATGATCTCTTTCTCTGACTGATTGTTATTAGTGCATAAAAGTCTAGTGATTTTTGTAAATTAATTTTGTATCTTGCCACTTTTCTGAAAATGTCGCTCATTTCAAGTAGTTTTCTTCAAGTACTGTATTGCAAAGGAGTGGAGATAGTGGACAGCCCTGTTCCTGATTTTAATGGGAATAATTGAAGTTTTTCTCTTTTTAGAATGATGTTTGCTGTGAGTTTTTCATATATAGCCTTAATTATGTTGAGGTATGTTCCCTCCAGTGCAATTCCCTGTAGTACTTTTAATATGAAGGCATGTTAGATTTTGGTAAAGGCCTTTTCTGTGTTTATTGAGTTGATCATGTGTTTTTTTTGTCTTTAAGTCCACTTATATGATTTGTTACATTTATTACCTTATGTATATTGAACCATCCCTGCATCTCTGGAATAAAGCCATTTTGATAATGGTGGATGATCTTTTTGATCTGTGTCTGTATGTAATTTGCAAGTATTTTACTGAGAAATTTTATATTTATGTTCATTAGAAATATTGGCCTGTAATTTTCTTTTTTGTTGTGTTTTTACCTGGTTTTGATATTAAAGAAATACTGGATTTGTAGAAGGGGCTTTGAATTTCTTTCTTTGTTTCTATCTTTTTGAATAATTTAAGCAGCATTGGCTTTAGTTCATCTTTAAGTTTGATAAAATTCTGCTGTGAATCTATCTGGACCTGGGATTTTTTTCAGTTGGTAGGCGTTGAATTACTGTTTCAATCTCCTTATTTGTAATGAGTTTTTTAACCTGTTCAGCTCTTCTTGGTTTAACTTTGGTGGTTCTGTTGAATCTAGAAATTAATTCCTTTTTTGTTTTCCAATTGAATAGAGTATAGGTTTTTAAGATCTTTATAATGTTCTGGATTTCTTTTTTAAAAAAATATTTGTATTTAATTTTTGTGTATTTCATACAGAACATCTCAATCCATCTTAATCATCTTTATACCCCCTTCCCCACTGGCACCCTCCCATAGCCCCCCATTGGAATTCATATATCCTGTCATTTGTATTAAGGCCTACTATGTTATGTCAAGTCAGTGTCTCCAGGTGTCCCCCACCTTAGTACAAGTTCATCTACTGAGGTCTAGTCAGCCTATTTAGAGTCTCTCACTTGAGGAAGATTAGCTCTTCCTCACCCAGAAGTAATCAGTTGCCAATATTTCTTCAGCTAAGATTAGGGTCAGATGGCACATCTATAATGCGACTTGTATACCTAAGGCTCATAGAACATAGAACAAGGGGTAAAGAGGAGACTAATGAATATCTCAATTCTCATTAATGAACTCCCTCATGCAACAGAGGGCCAGGAACATAGAAGGTCACAAATGACTAAAACGTAGATACAAAGAGTCTGCAGAATGCTGGTCCTTGGACAGGACTCCTATATTAAACTCCACTCACCTAGGGCTCAGGAAACATTGAGGAAGAGGGGGTGGAAATATTGTTTTAGATTTCATAGTGTGTATTATAATGTTTCTCTTTCATCTATGATTTTGTTGATTTGGATTTGCTCTCTTGTTTGGCTGGGCTAAGGGTCCATCTAGTTTATCTTTTCAAAGAACCAGCTCTTAGATTTGGTGATTATTAGTATTTTATTTGTTTCTATTTCTTTGATTTCTGTTCTGATTTTTATTATTTCATCTCATCTGGTCTGTTTAGATTTGGTTTGTTCTTGTTTTTCCAGATTCTTGAGTCGTACCATTAAATCATTTATTTGTGCTTTTTCTGATTTTTTTTCAGTGTAGATACTTAAGAAGCCTAAGTCTTCTCTGGGAAGATATGTGGAGACTTTCAGTTTATTTTGGGATTGAGTGAGATAATGCTATAAGGTATTTTCAAAGCTTGAGACAAGCTTCTTATATCAATTAAAGTTTAACAGCAACAAAAAAAACCAACAAAAGCATATTTATTTTGAAAAGAGAAGTGATTGGGCCACAGGAAAGAGATTTGTTTATTCAATCTCCCATATATTAAACCATCATCCAAAATATGAATTGTCAACTTTATTAGTAGAATTTAATGCTGGTTAACAGGGTCAGGATCAACACCACACAATAGACCTGCATCTGTACTGTGCAATGTGGTAAACACTAGCTAAATTTGACTACTGAGTGCTTGAAATGTGCCTAGTATACTATGACTGAGGAACTAATTTTTAAATTTTAACTATTTAAAGTTTTAATAGTTTCATATGGCTAATAGCTACTATATCATATAGGAATGTCTTTTACAGAATGAATATAATCTGGGCTAATGACTTTTACCTAACCTTGCAACCAGAATATTTATTGTTTGTAATGTCAGCAAGCTCACTGAGCCTTGTGCTCCTCTTGCGACCAGATCATATGGCCTTAATCCCACAGGACCCCTCCTTTTCCTTCAATCAAGATAGTGTATGAATGTATTTATGCATG
The DNA here is from genome assembly GCF_000622305.1 of Nannospalax galili. Classification (NCBI taxonomy): domain Eukaryota; kingdom Metazoa; phylum Chordata; class Mammalia; order Rodentia; family Spalacidae; genus Nannospalax; species Nannospalax galili. The sequence continues at coordinate 625,368 of NW_008351624.1, read as the reverse complement.
TTTTTATATGCCAAAACATCAAAATGCTGGAAACAGCATGCTTATCTCATTGAAAGCAATGAGAGAAATTTATAACCCCTGTTAATGTTTGTGTGTGGGGTGCTGGTCTAGGTCTAGGCATCAGAAAGGGTAAGATTCTCTAAGATAAGGGTGTGCATGATACTTTACAGCATATGGAAGTTTTATAATTCATAGATCACATGAAAAATGCTGGCAATAGACAGTTCTTCAGATGACAGCCTTGCCTCCTGTATTCATGCCTCGTTTTGAAATCACGTACGATCCCTATTATAACTTACAACTCTTAACTTTCAAAATTCTCACCAGCCAAAAAGCATATATTAAGCACAATGCACAAAACCCCAAAACGAATAAACATGAAAGCTCCTGGAATTAAAATAAAGTCCACAAAACCAGAGCTCCTAGCTACCACAATTATAAACACAGGCCAGAAATTCAATCCATCTAAGTAAAACACAAACATACATTTGATAGTGGTTTCTATAATGCAGTGGATATCCTGCTGGCCTCTTAAAAATACATTTGAAAATATACGAACTTATGTCCACATTTTAAAAATTCTCTTGAATTAATTATTACCTTCCCTCATATATCAAACAGGCATGTACATTTTCCAGTTTCATTGATTAATATGCATAAACTTTCTTTTGAATTTAATGTTTGAACCAAATGTAATGAATCTTTGCAAAAATTAAAGTTTTTTTACACACACACACACACACACACACACACACACACACACACAAAGATAAGGTTCTGACTCTTCCCCATTTCATACTGGAGACTATTTACATAAAGAATGAGCAAAGTCCCTTCTCGAAAGCACAGTTCAGAGAGAAATCTGAAAGAACAGGTTCCCAGCAATTTGGGTCTACTCTTGACCCTAAAATGAATGCTGAGTCAGGCTGTCATTTTTAAACATTGCCATAATGTGGCTTAGCAATGCCATGGTATTGGATAGCACAAGTGGTAATTAAGGAAATATTTGCATTTTCTTGGTTTCTGTTCTCTCATTTGAGATAATTATTACAGGCTATGATTCTAGAATATTAAATATTCTTAAAAACATTTACCTTAAAATTGTTTTGTTTTTTGTTTTTTGGGGTTTTTTTTTGGTCTTTTTGAGACAGGGTCTCCCTGTAGTCCCAGCTGGCCTGGAACTCACTATGTAGACCAGGCTGGCTTTGAACTCACAGAGATCTTCCTGCCTCTGCCTCCTGAGTGCTGGGACTAAAGGCATGCACCACCATATCTGGCTCTTAAAATTACTTTTTTTCTTAAGTTCAAATCACAGTTTAAAACTTGAACCCAGACCCTTGAGCATGCTGTCTGTCTGTGTCACAGAACTATACCTTCAGCCCTAAACACAAATTATTCACCCCCAAACACAATTGTTTTTAAGCTGGAAAAGAAGTAGTGATCAGAAAATAGAGCATCATAAAAAACACAGAACATCACAAATTAAAATTTCATACATTTTTCTTCTTTGGTGGTGGGTATTACTTTAAATCCCATATCATTCAACTATAAGCTGCTGTTTCTAAGAATAATTAATCTTTTCATAGTTAGACCCATTTGTACTTTACCCTCTTTGTGTGAGAGTACATTTTTCAGTTGGACTCTGTATATCTTTTCTCTAGAATACCGCCCCATTTTTATTTCAGTGTATTTTTGATTATAGACAAAAGAGACCAGGAGAGTCTATCCTCCTATCTGCTTCAAAAGCCTTCCATTGTTAGAACTCTGTTTGAAATCCCAGTTGTTACATCCAAAAAAGATGCAGCAGAGTTGGGTAGTTATCAGAGAAGAATCACTCAGATATAGATTTTATGACTTCGGAGACCATGTGCATGACTATTTCCATCTCAGCTTTTAAAGCACAGCAGGCCCTCCCAAGTCTCACAGGCAAAAGTGTCAATATCAAGCCAAGTAAGAGACACTCTTGTCCAGGCTGTCTCCAGGACCACCATTGTCTTCTCCTGCCTACATGATCCAGGCCTCAGTCTCTCCATACTGTGCTAAGACTTTCAGGATCCTGACTGGATGCATCCACCTGTGCAGAATCCCTTCTCTGGTACTAGTTTCTATTTCCTGTTTCCCATAGAACTCTTGTTTCAATCCATTTTACATGCCTTTGAAGTTAATAAAAGATCATCATTTTACCTGTATAAATTTAGACATGTAATTAGGACTTCCATGAAGAAAGCAGGATTTGGATAAAACAAGGAAAATGCTGTGGTTTAAATGTATACCTCCAAGTTGTGTTGGAATCTTAATCTCCAATGGGGAGATCTGCTCTTAGGAATGGACTATTGTCATTATCAGGGAAGAGAGAGTTACTATGCAAGTCAAAGTGTTACAGAGGTGAATACCTTCCCTTATTCTTTCATATATTCTCTCATCTTGTGATACCTTCCACCATGCTCTGCTTCAGCTCTAAAGCCCTTGTCACATGTAGACACTAATAGCCTTGGACAGCCCCACCACCAGATCTATAGAAACACATTTCTGTTCCCTGTGGCATTCTGTTGTGACAGTAGAAACTAGACTGGTCCAGAAGGCCAACTTCACAGCTTAGAGAGAGAGCATTTAAAGAAATGCTTTTCCAGACCAAAGAAAGTATTCTTTACATTCTTTAATAAGCTTAAGTTGTTAATTACCTCAAGGTAATGAAACCTCAAACTTGAGGTCAAGATGCCTTAGACAGACTGAATAATGACCTGTAAAGATTACTCAAACACTTCTTTTTCTGTACTCTTCTGTACACTGTGGGAGAAAGTTTCAAGCTCTGGCCAAATGTACCCTCACTAGAGCAGGATGCTTGTCCAGTTGGATCATAAGTCTCATTCAGTACAATAGTTGTATAAATGATATTTGGGCTGAAAACATGGAACACTGGGTTTCCCATTTCAAATAAGAATCATATTAAAAGTATTTTTATTAGCATCCCTAAAAACCACGGCATACCTTCAGATATTATTAATTGCAAATATATAATACACCTTTAAAAAATCCCCTACCATGATTGCTAACATACTAGATACAAAAAAATTGGACTAATAGAATAAATTGCTTCAAAGGGTTTACTTCCAAGAATGAAATATTTATGTGTAATTCAAGTTTCATTTGAAGTGGTGTAATTAATATTGAGCATTTAAAGATGCATCCAATAATGAAAAATGTGACATTTACTTAGAGCAGGGTT
>NW_008351624.1:584124-622063 GCF_000622305.1 Nannospalax galili | reverse complement strand
ATGTATATTATATATAAAAATGATAGCACTATATGAGTATTATATCAGACTCTCCATTAGGGCCTGCTGTTTGAAGAAAGAGAAAGCAGAGACCAAGTGCCAAGTTCCAGCATCTCATATTTCCACATTTTTCTAACATAACTCCTCTGCCTGGGTGTGGAGGTTGTTTGCCATATTTCACCTTGTTCCAGAAATAAATTAAAACAACTTACAAAGTCACATAAATTAAGACTCCAAGTAAAATAAGCAATAACTAAGGGTGTGTATGAAAAATAGAGCCAGGAATGATGTAAAAATGCGCATCACAGACTTATATACTTGGTGTAGTTGGGGGTGGATTTGGCTCTAGTTTTCTAGCAATATGAAGAGAAAGAGAAACCTGGTTAGAATGCTAAAAAAATAAATTGTCAGAACAGTTTTATGCAGAAAGTACAGTGAGAGGATTTCTCTGAGTTTTTCTAATAAAGAGAATGTTTTGTTTCAATAAACAACATGTAGCAAAATGGTTACTGTGCACAACGAGGGGTTCCATGTAGTCATTATGACAAAGCACTCTAATAAAGTAAGGTCTAACAAGCTCTTTTAAAGTGGTCCAGTGTTGTCAGATATGCTAAAGCCTGTGATTTGACTGTATGTGCATGTAGGCACTCATAGATGATGGATGCTGTCATGAGATACAAGACTCCTTAGGTCAAAGACAAAGGCCAGTGTATTATTCAGAGCAATAGCTATAGCTTGAATATTGACATTTTCATCACAACCGAGATTCACAGACCCTACGCAGCAACAACAAGAATGGGTGATAACTACATGTGCCATAAGTGGTATTACAAGACAGGAACAAATTTTTTGATGACGGGAAGTTACTGTTTATTCTATTTGATCCAGAAAGAGACATTACCTTTGTGACATATGAGTCAACAAATACAGCTCCATATTCAAAGCTATTTGAAGTATACTTGTTTTGAGGAGATAGTCTGGAACACAAGAAATGAGTGCCTCTGCTCAAGATATGCAGAAGCATGAGGATCCTTGGATAACTTTCTCACAGCTACATCCCAGAGCATATTCGAACACTCTCTGAATTAATCCAGGATCAATCTGCAGAGAATTTGCAGGAATGAGTGAGCTGCTTTGCTTATCAGATACAGGATGCATTCTCCTCCACAGAGAGGACAGTTGTAAACAAACAAGTGAGGTCCTACGTCCACAAAACTATAGAAGTATAATCACATTTGTTTTTCAAGTAGTTCTTTCAGAATGTTCTTTTGACAAGATTTTTCACAAATATTAGTGACAATAAATTTAATAGTCAATAATCCCACAAGTATTGGGAGTTTAGCATTTCTATATTTTCAAGCAAATAAAACACAGTGCCTAAGACAATCATTCTAAAATGGTTTGGATTGGCATTCTCTGTGGAAAACTGAGAAACTGAACAGATATACAAATTATTCCAAAGTCATCTCCAATGTGCCCCAACTTTTCCTTGAAAATACCTTAAAATCTTCCAATGATTGTGTGAGTAAAGCTCTGTAAGGTGTGCATAGTTCTACTGGAGGGTTTGTCCTTCTGTTTAGGGTGGGACTTTAATGACAGAAAGTTTTCTATTCATTGGGAAGGTGAAAGGTCCTTTGTGCCAGGCCCCTTTTCTGGAGCCTCTACTCCTCCCAAGTCTGAGATCTCTCATACCACCGTCATGTTCGCTGAATGCCTGTTTGTCCCGCTAGCTGAAGTAGTGCGACCATCTTTTCACGACAAAATAACCACAGGTTGGCCTTTATTTATTACTGTCTAGTCAGTTCCAAGCTACAAATAAAGACAGCTAAGGTGGGTCAGACTTCATCTACTGGCCAAGCAGAGTCTGATCCTTGAATTCCATTACCTAACTCTCACACCAGCTCTTCACACTGTTTTGAAGAGCTAACCTTTTCAATATTTCTACTGGGTTTGTTCTCCTAGAAAAATCTGTTGTTTCCTGCTAACACTGTGGCCTCACTGGCTTAACCTGATGATAAGGGCCTAAAGGACCCATAGGGTTAGCTGGATACATGTCCAAAGTTAGGTTTGAGGGAATGCCTGTTCAAGTAGAAAATCAGAGATGAAAAAGACTGTTAAAAAACCCAGGCCCTTTCGAAGCTGGTGCCAGAGCATTCCTTCAGTGAAGGCTAGAGCTGCCAGCAACAGAAGACTTTAACAATGTGCCTGCCTTCCACTTTGTTTGGAAGATGGGGCTGTCTCTTCAGATTTCATTTTTCTTTTTGTAAATCCTCTCCATAGAAATTCATTTGGCCAACACCATTCTATTCACTTTGGCTGACTCTTTGGGCTATAGAAATCCCATGAAATAAGCTATTTTCAAAGAATCAATATACATATGCAAATAACATTCAAAGTATTTCATGAACCCAGCCAACCCAGCAATGTGCCTGTATTTGAGGCAATGGGATTTTGCAGGACGGAGCACCCATATGGACGTCACAGAATATATACTTAATACATAAATACACTTAATGCACTTATTCTTAATTAAAGGCTATGCTATTTACATTTGTTAATGTTTTAGTGACCACTGCTTAATATATGCGTTCTGTGTGCCAAGCACTATGGAAAATGCTTTATAAAACTGATGATAGCAAATTCATAAAACTGGTACTGTCATCTCTATTTTTTCTTTGTATGTGTGTGTCTATGTGCTCGTGTGTGTATGTGTGTGTTTGTGTGTGTGTGTGTGAGAGAGAGAGAGAGAGAGAGAGAGAGAGAGAGAGAGAAAGTTGATATCAGGTGTCTTCCTCAGTTACTCTCCACTTTTTGTTTGTTTGGTTTTGGTTTTTTGGAACAGGGTCTCCCTATAGCCGCTGCTGACCTAGAACTTACTATGTAGACCAGGCTGTCATTGGTCTCATGAGATATGCTTCCCTCTGCCTCCTGAGTGCTGGGATTAAATGTGTGTGCCACTGCCCCTAAGCCATTTCATTTTTTGAAACAGTGTTTCTCGCTGAGCCAGGAGCTCAGATATTCAGCTGGGCTGGTTGGGTTGCAAGTGCTAGGGAATCTTCCTATCTCTGTGTCCCCAGTGCTGGGACTACAGATGCATGCTGTGGTATTCAGCTTTTTATGTGGGTGCTAGGGATCTGAACTCAGGCCCTCATGCTTGCACAGCAAGAACTCTACTGAACCATCTTCCGAGCCTTCATCTCTATTTTAGGATTTAAAGTTTAATAAGGAAGAATAGAAAGGCTGAGGTCACACGGCCTCCTTAAATGACATTTTAGTTACTTACTTGTGCCACAACCTTATGCCTTTTACTTCACCACCCTTTGCTGAGTTTTTCTGTCTAAAATGAGTGATAGTGCCCTCCTCATAAATGGAGCTGAAGAATACATGTCTTAGCAATGCGCAAATTGATTAGATCAATGCCTGTCATAGAGTAAGCCTTGGAATAGAATCAGTATTGACAACATAGCAAAGAAGTTTGTTCAAGGTTAGAAAATGGGATCTAAATGTAAAACCCAGTTGATTTTATTTTAAAACTTGTCTGATTATTAACAAATAGAATCTACATGCTTGATTGGAATACCTAATCTCTCTAAGCCTCAGTTTTTCTTATTAGTAAAATGGAGATTAATACAGCCCTAGCTCCTGCACAGCTACCATGCCAAATGCTGTTGCAGAGCCCAGCTCAGCATGGCGGTTAAGACAGCAATGTGGTGCCTCTCTCTACAGCCACACCTCTGGAATATGTGTGTATGTGTACACACATATATATGTATTTGTGTTATATGTATATATATATATATATATGTTTATAATGTATAGCCTAGAACTTATTCTTAAATGTTTTTCATAGCATTAGAACTGAAAATAGTTCAAAATATATTTACCTCCCACTTAAAAAGAAGAATTGCATTGGTTTACTAGATAATTAAAACAGTTTCCTTCCTAATAAAGTTACTTTATATTTAATATTTTGATGGGTGCAAGCATGCCCCCCCACTTTCTTTAAAATAGTTCATTAAATGTTTCAAAGTTGCCTAACTAGTTCTTTCATGAATACAGATTGGCCAGAATTCCAATTGTATCACAGAGGAAAGAGAAGAGACATAGTTACAACTTTGCAGAGGGAAACGTGATGATATGTTTTTGCTGTTGTGCCTACTTTTTTTTTTTTTTTTTTGGAGTGTGTGGGAAAGGGTGTGATGTCATCTTGTCTCCACCCCCAGTGAGTAAGCCCAGAGCAGAGCTCAGTGCAGCCGCCCGCCTCTGTTAGAGGGAGACATCCACTTAAATGCAGCTCCAGGGCTGCGAGACACCCACCAGCATCACTCCCTGTGTGAGCAGGCAAATGCAACATGCTCTCCAGCCTGGGGTGTCTTCTTCTCTGTGGGAGTGTTGCCCTTGCCCTGGGAAATGCACAGAAATTGCCAAAAGGCAAGTAAATCTGATGTTTTGTGTTTTAACAATAATATTGAGATGTTTGCTTTTAACTGTTGGTATTAAATATGATCTGCTTTATGATATGGGGGAACTGAGTTAGTCTGCAGAAAGTTAGAAGTTCATATGTGTGCAGGGGTCACTGAAACTTTATCCTTTGGCTCCCTGTTATTTACTTTCCAGCTGGAGCTCTTTCTAACAACTTCTTACTATGTTCACAAGAATTTAAGTGATGTAATTTCAAACTACAGTATTTGTGAATCAAATCAGATTATATAAAGGAGTATTGCAGTTTGCTAAAGAGTTATTTGGTGCTTTTATCCCTCTCCACAGAGACTAAACTAGGACTAGTTTAAGCTTTGGGAGAAGCTAATTCTGAGAGCTGGAATTGTGTCATAAATCTCAGGCATACCTGCTAAGTAGGACCTGAGCAGACCTAAGCACAGCCATGAGCTAAGTAGCAGACACGTCTCTCCAGAGGAGTTTGGAAGAGGGTTTGATTTGCTGGACAGGACACTCCCCCTTCTCCTGCCTAAGACATTTATTTTAGTGTTGGTATTTTGTTTACAAAAGCTATCAAAAGAAAATTAAAATTTCTAAATATAGACCCCCCCCCAAAAAAAACCTTTGGGGCTCATTAGCACTAAATCAGGAGACTCTTGCCTTGTCCTGCCTTTGAGCATAAATGTGGCATGTACTTTTGTTTCTTTACAGAGGCACTTTTCTAAGCCAACTCTAGGTCTGTGAAGGCTTTTTATAACTGCAGACTGCTGTAGTCAGCAGGATTATGAAAAACAGGCTGGAATTTACCATACAGTTATGATGGAAAATATTGGAGGTAAATCAGAGGCACAGACTCTTCACAACCCTAGCATGCTCAGAGTCAGAAAGAAAAGTTGTTAGAGTCCAAATATTGGAAAGGACACGTCTATGTGCTCTCTCTGCAGAGTTCAGTTTAGGATCATCTTGTCTCGAGTGAAAAGTGTCCTTTTCTCACTATGTAAAGTGAAACGTGAATCCAAAATGTGAATGCTGATGATGTGAACAGCAGCAAAAAGGCTAAGGAAACCTCACTCTGATCAAATAATAATGCAAAGAAAAAGAAAGAAAAGAAGCAGACACTGTTGATTTTTCTTCTATCAACAGTTTTGTTCCTCTATTGTAACAAACTGTCATTTAAATAAGTTGTGAATCACAATCACCCAGAATTAATTATTCATATTGATGAAATATTTAACAACATTCCATTTGAGAGGAGTTTGGGGTTATTTAGACTCAATACTTAGAGTTGTTTTTATTTTACTCTATGTCCTGTGAAGAGATGATAGACAAAATTTGGTTACTGAAGACCTGCAAATTCTCAGTGCCTTAATCCTCTTGTTGCAGTTACTAGCTGGAGATATCTTCACACAAGTTGCCTTTATTTGTAATGAAGAAAGAAAAATTTATAGTTGTCAATAATTGGCAAAAATCTTTTGTACAGTTTATTTCCCTTTGATGTGTTTTTGTTCAGATTTCTTTTTAAAACTGTAGTTTTGCTAATTTGAACAAAACATCACATTACAACTATTATAAAATAAATTTGGTAAGACCCTTTGTTTTTGTTGTTATATTATTATATTATTTTATGTATTTTGTAATATATTTTCTTTATTATAGAAGAAATTGAAAAAAAATTCTTTAAGCTGGTCACCTTTCTCAAAGTGTATTTCAGGAGTAGATGTGCTGTCCTACAGTTGATGGGGTGTGTTGGCAGGGGGCACAAATGATTTTTGTCAATCACTTCTAGAGCCTTTTATGCTTGTCATTGTGTGGAGGGATTCACAATAGATACTATCATTTTAAATGTTCTAAATATTTATCAGTGAAGAAACTTAATGAACTTTTAACCCATTGTTCACCAAACTTATTTGAATGAAAATCCCCTTTTTAGTAGAACAAATTAAAAATCTTTCTAGAGGCTTGTTTGCCATAAAAAAAATTGAAAAAGTGCTAGGATACGTTCTTCTTTACAATTTTAGAGATAAATACTTAAATCTGTCATTTAAGAAGAACAGAGAATCTAAGAGCTGAAGATTAATGACCATTGAATCCAGTAGCTCCCAGATCTTTGCATTTGTGGGCCAGTGAAAGGATGCACATCTCAGGGCTCTATTTGTAGTTATAGTTCAATTTTCCATGTGCGGGTGCTCCAAATGAGGGAAAGTCCTGTTCAGAAAAGCAAACCATTTTCCTAAATTTTTTTAAAAAGTGAGTTTGATTAGGCAAATAAGCCAGTCAGTTGTCCATCTTTTTCTCATTTTATTGCAGATTGATCTAAAACTTCACCACAGGCCAATATTTGGAAATTACTGACCTAACAACCATTTATTTTTATAAATTAAGACATTCAAGATAGGGGAGATTTACTAACATTCTCATGTTAATGGCAGAGTCAGGACCAAATACCAAGCCTCTGATATAAAATTCATGTTATGTCTATTTTACTGCCTGCCAGGTAAGCAGAATCCTCTGACCCAAACCCTAGGAATCATGGTCTGCACTTTTCATGGGAATGGTACCTTTCCCTGGAATGTATTAGTCCTCATACAGTTAGAGAAATGAGACCACAACACTCTTTTTTTAAAAAAAAAATATTATATTGGGCTAGAAAGATGGCTCTGGGGTTAAGAGCACTGGCTGCTCTTGCAGAGGACTCGGGTTCAATTCCCAGCACCCACATGATGGCTAACAACCATCTGTATCTCCAGTATGAGGGGATTTGACACCTTCTTCTGACCTCCCTGGGCATTGCACAACACAGGTGTACTTACATACATGCAAGCAAAACACTCATATACATAAAATAAAAAATATATAATAAAATTAAAAAGGAAATTATAAGAAGTATTTTTTTAATTATTTTTATGTGTATGAGCATATTGTCTGCATGTATGTAAGTGCACATGTGTTGTCCAATGCCCACAGAGGTCAGAAGAGAGTGTCAGATCCCCTGGAATAACTGGAGTTACAGACAGTTGTTAGCTACCATGTTTGTACTGGGAACTGAACTCAGGTCCTCTGCAGGGTCAGCCAGTGCTCTCCAGCCCCATGGCCACATCACTCTTAAAGATCACCTTGATATATTTCCTAAGAACATATCAACATTTTGTATACATACTTTACACACATATTTTTATTTGGTTATTTATAAGAAATCACTTGTTACATGTCATATACCTGTTTGCAAACCCAGACATATACCTTACTCTAAAAATTAGTTGCTAGCCGGGTGTGGTAGCCCACGCCTGTAGTCCCAGCACTTGGGAGGCAGAGGCAGGCAGATCTCTGTGAGTTCAAGGCCAGCCTGGTCTCCATAGTGAGTTCCAGGACAGCTGATGCTACAGGGAGACCCTGTCTCAATAAAAGGCAAACAAAACAAAAACAAAACAAAAAAAAAACAAAACAAAAAAAACTTAGTTGCTAGAAAAATTTTTGCCTGCTTTTTAAAAGTTTAAATTTAAGCCGGGTGTATTGGTGTCTTTAATTCCAGCACTTGGGAGGCAGAGGCAGATGGATCTCTGTCAGATCAAGACCAGCCTGGTCTACATAGTGAGTTCCAGACAGAGAGACCATGTCTCAAAAAGATCAAAAATAAATAAATAAATGAATAAATATAAATAAAACAAAATGTTTAATTTAAAAACTACTATTGATGTATTTTTTTTTCCTCCTTATCACAAATCTATGAGTATTTTTGGACAACTTATTTACCGTTGTTAGTTTTCTCATCTGAAATACAGGAATAATGCTATCTATCCCACAACATTTTAGGGTTAAATGAGATAAAATACAAAACTTTTAGTGGAACATTTGACATATAACAGGCATTCAATAAATACCTATTGGACTATACAAAAATGGTCCTTGTGTCCAAACTAATAGCAACAAACGGTAAGGCATGTATTCCTAGTGGAAAAATGATAATGTGGTCAAATGCTGTTCCATATGACAACAGTGGGGAAAGGCATCTACCACCTTGGGTCCTGACCATCCTTGGCTCACAGGGCACACGTGACTTTCCAGGGGAAGCAGTGCCTTTCTCCTGGGATCAGCCTCTGCATGGGACTTGGGAATACCCTATGATACTCCTGGGTGAAATCTACTTGCACATATTTTTCAGGAGGAAAATTAGATCATAACATGCATGCACTAGAGAAGAATTACCACATTTTTTTATGCCTTTGGAAGCACCTGTGCTACAGCTTCCTCTGGGAGTCTTTGTTTTGGCACTATAGAATCCTCTTCTCTCTTGGTATGTGTGCTAAAATAAAACCCGTAAAGGACAGCATGGTGTGAAGGGAACCAACAAAATCAGAGGACATCTGAGACCTGACAAATCTCTGCGCTGAAACTCTTGTGTGTGGAAGCTGGAGCTAGCATCAAGGTGGTATCTTTACTAGGCAGGTCTGTCACTCCTCCCCTTGAAGTGTGCGTGAGGAAAACCGAAGAAGGCCCAAGATATCAGGGTAATCATGTGGCCAGAGGACATGGGAGTCTTGGGCATGTGACAGAGGGAGTGAACAGTTGGCCCTTTGCCTTGAGCTCTTACATAAGAGGGGAGAAATCCTTAATAAAAAGAATACAGACGGGCTGGAGCAATGGTTCCGCAGTTAAGAGCATGCACTGATCTTGCAGAGGACTGGAGTTCAGTTCCTAGCGCTCATGCAGGGCAGCTCACAACTTCCTGTAACTCCAGCTGCAGGGGATCTTGAGCTCTTTTCTGACTTCCACAGGTACCTGCACACATGTACAAAAACACACAGACACACAAGCTCTTGATTAAAAATAAAATCTTTAAAAAAGTATACAGACAGATGGTGTCAGTAACCATCAGAGGTATTAACTACAACCTGTTTTTGTAATAACATAGGTAATACTGAGTGCATAATGTGGTAGTTTAGTGCTACATATTTTAATGCAGAAAATTTAATTAAATTCTCAAAGCCTTTGTATGAAGTAGGTATCACATTACTCCTATTTTATAGAGCATCATATTGTGCCTCCAACTATTTACGTAATTTGCCTCAGTCATATGGCCAGTGAAATAAAAGTCCTTCACCTTAATTTCAATGTAACTTTAGTTCCCTGATGTCTGTAAAGATATACTAGTGTGTTCAAGTAAAAAAGTTATAGTCATGTTTGGAGCACTGAGGCTGAGGGGACAAATCATGGCCTTTGCCTTCAGGTAGCTGACCAGTTAGTGGCATTAGTGGGATGGGAGGAAAGCTGTAATTACAGGCCAGGGAGCACCCCCTTCTTTTGAATGAAACCCATGAGCTTTGTAAACATCTTGAGGGACCCAATCCAGACCAGAGGAGTCCAGCATTATGAGAGGTATCAAGTAGGGGTCTGAGAGACAAGTGTAAATTGGGACAAGGAGGAGTTTGACTGAGAGGAAAGGGGTCTTCCTAGTAGAAGCAGCTGCTTGGCCAGAGCTGATACAACATTCTGGTGATTATTGAAGCTTTAAGAGGGAAGCCAGGACTGAGAAATCCACACTGGATGCAACTATGCCTTTCTAGTCTCCATAGGCCCTCACTTCTCAAGATTCATTACCTCCAAATTCCCCACAAAGAGAAATGGACTGTTGCCTTTGGAGAGGCAGGCTCCCTCATTGTGTTCTGTGAACTTCCCAGCCACTCACCTTGAGATAAGCTCTCACTCTTCACAGAGCCCTCCAAACCTCCCTCTAACAAAAGAATGTGTCACTTCAAAAGGCAGTTTGTTTCTCCAAAGGATAAGAGATACTTGTGAGGGGCTTGGAAGTTGTAGGATAAAAATGACATTAAAGCCTACTGGGCAAAGTGCTGATTTTATCAGAATGATAGAATATTTCTGTATTTCTGGGATTGTATTAAGAAGTACATAAGAAATGGTTCAAGTGATAAAAAGTTGTAAAATAACAGTAGGATTACTTTAGTGGTCTTTACCTTCTAAACTTTCTTGACAGATTTCTTGATGTGTTTATTTATTCAAGGAATGATTACTGAAGATCTGCTAGGTAAAACTAAATGAGGTTTTAGGATGAAAGAACTTTATATTAGAAATGGACTAATAATCAAATATAGTTCACTTTGGGGCTAAGTTTAGAAGCTGAGGTTTTAAATTAAAATTTAGTTGTGCTAATTATACATTCATTAGTTTAGTTTTATAGACATCTCTATTGGCTATGATATATAAAATGTTAAGAAATTTTAGCTTTACCACCTTTCTTCAAGTTACCAAAGTTCATGGAGAATGCTTAAGAATATAGTTTATCAATATGATAGTGAAGAAGGTGAAATATTTTTTAATAGGCTAATGTGAGTTGACAAAAGGTTTGTCTAAGGCAAAAGTGGGGTGTATAATGAAGAGCCACTGAGGCCACATGACCCACAATTGCATGCTTCTGAAACACTGGTCAGGTGGCTTTTAGAATAAGTGGAGTAGTTTTCACAAGATTAAATTAAATTAGCGTTTGGGGAGAATGTACACTTTTATTCCTGGATGCCACGGGGAGAACCTGGAAAACTAAAGAAACTCCTTTCAAATCATCTTTGTTGTCATAAAATAACAATTCTACAAGCTCTCAGAACAAACACAAAATTTAGATTATACAAAGAAAAGATTCTCAACATGACACAGGGACATTGTTGACTGTTAGAATATAAGATGTTTAATGATAGGATGTTTGTTGAGTGTTCAGTACTATAACACCCTGTAGGTATTTCGTCTCTCCTTTGTCTCTTCTTGTGTTGGGATGATTCCAATAACACAGAAGGCAGCTGGCAGGTAAGGCCGTCCCTGCTGTCTCAGGCTACTCAGGAAGAATTCTGTGGGCAGAAAGACAATGAGGAGTCACTCTAGAACTCTTCACGTTTTTCCCAACAAAAATCTTCCACCATAATACTGCTGTAGTATTTTCTAGATTTTTCCTGATCTAACAAAACTTTGGTATATTCACAGTGGCAGTGAAGTTAGCTAATGTTCCTTCCTGTGGTATTTTCCAAAAGGAGGTAGAAGATATGACACTTTCATAGAAAGCTTGTTATCATTTCCCAGTCAAGGACTATACAACTGAGGCCTACCTGGAAGAAAACCAGGTCAAGTCCACACACTCCAAGCATCTTCTGGTCAGAATAGAAATTAATTTTAGAGAAAACTGAGGCTTAATTCACACCTTTCCTATGATATATCATTCAGTACTTTCTTTTTCAATATAATCTTTTTGATGATTATAAATACTTTAGTACCCTTGCCAAATAGTCGTGATCTTGGCTGTGCATGAGAAAAACTGAAAGTTTTTGAGTATGTCAGTAATGCTCTACCTCCTACCCAATTACCATTTATTCACGATGAGAAATCTTAAAGCTATTTCTCAGTTGCTTCTAATATGATCAAGATCAAGAACTATTGTCAGTAGAGTTTAAAAAGTTGCATGTGCTGGGGTCCTTGCTGTGCCAGGTCATCTTCCTGCACAATACCCCCCTTTTACCTCCAGTTCCCTTGGTGGAATGCAGACTGCCTGTGTGATCCTACAACCTGAAACTCAAAAAAAGTTATACATGTAAATGCTTGGTCTGGAAGTATATAGAGTAAAATTTATAAGTTGCAAGTAAGTTATTTTGTTAAGTGTTATTATTATTACTATTATTATTGGTCTTTTTGAGGCAAGGTCACCCTGTAGACCCAGCTGACTTGGAACTCACTACATAGACAAGCTGGACTCAGTCTCACAGAGATCCACCTGCTTCTACCTCCCAAGTGCTGGGATTAAAGGTGTGCACTACCACACTCAGCATAATTTATTATTTTTATAATAATTAAATTATAAATTTCATTATTTTTTGTTGCTTTATTCCGATTTAAAATCCACACTCAGCATAATTTATTATTTTTATAATAATTAAATTATAAATTTCATTATTTTTTGTTGCTTTATTCCAGGATTTAAAATCATTATTTGGATTTTTTTCAGACATCTCTATCAAGCTATGTAAGAAAATGTTTAAAATCGAGGCTAATGTTTGCTGTTTACTGTTAACACTAGGTGTAACTCC
The DNA here is from genome assembly GCF_000622305.1 of Nannospalax galili. NCBI lineage: Eukaryota > Metazoa > Chordata > Mammalia > Rodentia > Spalacidae > Nannospalax > Nannospalax galili. The sequence goes on along the minus strand of NW_008351624.1, from coordinate 609,548 downwards.
ACTTACATGAAATCTCATGTGGAGCCTCATCGCCTAATGGATAAGGTGTCTGATTCCATCATAAAATCTCAGAAGCTAGCTCAGAGACATTGTGACTGTGTTCTTCAGGACTGAAATTTGTCACTCAGTTAATGCTTTTGACTTGTATCCTGCTCTATCATGCTCCCTCTTATTCCCTAGAGACAGGGTCTCTCCTTGAGCCTGGAACTGGACAGGCAACCAGCAACTCTCAGAAATCTCAGTCATCCTCTTGGCTCCATCTCTACTCCCCACTTCCCTGACTGCTTAGCACTGGGGTTTAGGTGTGTGACCATGCTCAGCTTGGGTGTCTTAACTTATCAAACAATGGATATTTACAGAGTTAATCCATTCTAGTGTATTGCTATGCACTAGCTTTAACACACATTTAAAAAAAAGAATGATTTCATGTGATACGTTGGGGAAAACAAAGTACCTCATGAGCCTAGTTGATATAAATTACAGAGTAGAGTGGATGTGTAATGAATCTCCCTAGTCCAGGCTATATGAGTTAATTTTGAAAATAGTTCATTTAATTGCATACGTTATCACAATACATTCCTGCTCATCTTCTTTATGGTTTTGGTTAAGGATAATTTTCAAGCATGTAGAATGCTTTATAATATAAAACATCTTTCAAATGCATACGGACTGTACCCCAAGTACAGTGGAAGGTTTCTTCCCTGACTGGGGAAGGAATCCTGGCTAGGACCTTGGATCTAGGGGCTTTGCTTCTGAAGCCTTGTCAAGGTGGTTGCAGATTTCCTTCCCCCTTAAATATTATCCTTTGATTTTCCCATTTTGTTAATGATAAGAGAAGATCCTAGTTTTATAAAGGCTCTGCTGAGCATCCACTGTGCATAGTGTCTGGAGGCGGGCAAGACCTAACAGGCTTTCTCTGAGAGCAGCCCATTCTGCCCTTGTAAGGAGGGGCTTGATATAGCTGCCAAAGTCCTGCTGGCAGAAACTCTGGAATTCAGTCCTGTTCCAAATATGCTGTCAGTGGTATAGGACAGCCTCCTTTTAGTTTCCTGGACGGAGTTAAATCATTCCTAGCCACCTACGTCCAGAGAAAGCATCAGATGGCCTGAAGATCAACCCCCATTCCTCTTTAGTTCACCTTCTCCAGACACCCAGTGACCATGCTGTGTGCTGTCCCAGAATTCATCCCTGAACACTCCTGTCTTCACTGAACTTAGAATGCTGTGCGTGCTCTCCACTGGGGTTTAATCTGTAGTTCATTATGAATTCAAAAAATAAATACTGAAAAATAGGAATATAGGTTGGTGGGTAAATCATAGATGTAAATGTGAACCTGAGCAAGGTAATAACAGATCTAATATCAGATATTTTTGAAAAAAAAAATAAAAAAGTCAGTTATTAGGCTTTCACTAATAAATAATACTAGGATGACTTTAATGTTTTTTTGATAATTATTTTGAGTGTTTGTATGTAGTGTATGTATAGGCGTGTGTTCTTTTGTGTGTGTGTGTGTGTGTGTGTGTGTGTGTGTGTGTGTGTAGCATGTGGAAGTGAGAAGTTGATGTCAGATGTCTTCACCTATAATTTTTACCTTATCTTTTTGAGACAGGGTCTCTCACTAAATGAGTTCGCCAACTGTCCAGGCTGACTGACTAGTGAGCTCCATGGATCCACCTATTTCTACCTCCCTGGTGCTGGGGTTACAAATGTGAACCATCATACCTGGCTTTTACATGGATGCTGAGCATCTAAACTCAGGTCCTCATACTTGCAGAGTAAGCATTTTACCAACTGGTTGCCTCAGGCCCTTAAGTTCCACATATTATTTACATTTCATAACTGTGACAAAAATGCCTAAGATGACACAAAAGGTCATAAATGGACAAAGTGTAGAGATTAAGAGTCTGTAGAATTCTAGTCCTTGGACTCCTATATTAAATTTTACCCACCCAAGGCTCAGGGACCATTGCAGAAAGATTGTTAAGAGCCAGAGAGGAGGTGCATGTCCATATGGAAAAAGAGTCCTATAAGCTCCTGGGACCCTTCTCATTTGAACCTATAGCAATGGTGTCAGCATGCATAAGACCCATTCAAACTCAAGCAGAAAAAACACAGCATAGAATTGGGGAAACGGACAGCAGCCCCCAATCTTTGATGAAGAAATATTGGGAAATGATTATTGTTGGGTGAGGAAGTACTGATTTTCCTAAAGTGAGGAACTCTGGGAAGACTAACTAGGCCTCAGTAGATGAACTTGCACTGAAGACGTCTGGGGATGCTAACTTGATACAATAGACACACAAATGACAGAATGTATGCATTCCACTGGGTCGGGGGAGGGGGCTATGGGAGCGTGCCAGTGGGGAAAGGGTGTAAAGATGATTAAGATTGATTGAGATGTTCTATATGAAGCACACAAAATTCAATAAAAAATGTAAAAAATACCAAAGAGAACAAGTTAAGGGAAGGTTTCAGAGTGTTCAGTCAATGGTTGCTTTTCCCATGTGCTTGGGCAGAGCATCAGAGTGGTGGGTGTGCATTAATGAGTTCTTCACCTAATTGCCAACAGGAAACAGAGGGATATAGAAAAGAACTAGAGACAAGATGCTCCCTAGAATCTGTAGCCAGTGACTACAACCTTCAGCTAGGTCCTACCTTCTAAATTTTCCAGGTCCCCCAGCTAGGGGCCTAGCTCTAATACATGTGCCTTCATGGTTCATTTCATATTGAGAATAAGTAAGCAGAGATGTGAACACCAGGTGCCTTTTTGAAAACTCCAGACCCAATATGTCAGGGGAAGATCTAGAGGACACTCCACGACTAAGCTACTTCTTGAAAAGATTCTGAGAGAAAAGAATGCTTGAGCCTATGATATGGTAGCTCTTCATGGAGACAAGATCTGGAGAGTCAAGCTGAGTCTCTGCGAAAGTTTTAAATATAATGCTTGGCATTAGCTTTCTGCTCTTTCCCTTATCCATCTCTTCCTAAGGAGTTTGGAAGGTCCAGCTCTGAGCAGACTGGTCTTTTACTGTGGGAGATTTGGGATCACAAGTCATGGTCCTTGGTTAGTTTTTCCTTCCACTTGTCCATGGGATGTAAGTCCAGCATGTGGCCTCGCTTTCCCTTGGACATCTGTTGCAATTTATCAGTCTGGTCTCAGATTCCTGACTGGTTTTATTAGGGCTGGGTGGAATTCTTTTTCTGTCCTTCCTTTTATTGTGCCCCTTTTTCACCTTCCCTAAACTTTTGGCCTAGGACTGGAGAAACAGCTCAGTGGTTAAGAGCACTGGCTGCTTTTACAAAGGACTCAGGTTTAGTTCCCAAGACATACATGGCAGCTAACAACTATCTGTTAACTCCAGTTCTAGATGGCTCTGAAGCCCAATTCTGCCCTCTACAGGCATTGTATGCGTGTTGTGCACTTACATATGTGTAGGAAAAACACTTGCACACATAAAATAAAAATAAATTTTACTCCCCCCTCCAAAAAAAACCAAAATTAAAAAAAAAAAAAAACTATGGTGTCTTAACCGTCAGCCTCCATCTCCTGCCCTGCATCTTTCTTCCTCATTCCTCCTCCTCTCAGCACTGTAAGTCTTCAGAGCATTCTTCTGGCTTCCACCCCAGCCATTCTTGCTGGCCATGGTGGCTTGTGTTGTCTCCTCACAGCTGATGCTCCATCTGTTTGGAATGCACCAAAAGACATCTCTTTGGAAGACAATGCACACTCTGTGTTTTAAAATAGGAATACTTCCTATGACTTGCTAAGAGATTCAGTAGGTTGAAAATATTGTTTCTTGCTTATTCATCTTAGCATCAGCCAACTCCAAAAAGCATACTGACATCTAATAAGCTCTGTGGATATAAGGTCATACAAACCATAACTGTATCTTTACTTCATTGTTATTCTTGAATGATGTTGAACTTAGCATAAGTCATGATGCCCTGTGAAGGATGGCATCAATGTACACATGATAAAAATCAAGTAATGTGCTGCCCTTTTGTCAAGTTGGTTTTGTATTGTTCCTGGAGGCTTGTTCTGTTGTAGTTATTGTGCTTTGATAATTTGAAGAGCTTGCAGAGAATTTTGCTGTTTTCTAGTGAATCAATGAGTTGCACCTTAAACTCAAATTCTGTTTCCTTTCATTAGACTTGTAACCAACATTTACTTGAAATTGAGTTTCTATGCAGAAAGTCTCCAGGAAATGTGGTCTTCTCGCTGGCAGCTAGATCCCAGCTAGGAAGCAGAAAGAGCCGAATGCTGGTGCCCTGATTCCTTTCTAATTTTCTTCCATTCTGGGACTCAAGTCCATGGAATGGTGCTACCCAGACTCAGGATGGGGCTTTGCACCTCAGTTAAACCTTCCTGGAAACACCCTCATAGACATGTCTAAGTGTTTATTCCCTAGGTAATCTTAACCATATCAAGTTGACAATGAAGGTTAACCATTACAGTTTACAGGAAATATCATGAGTCACTTAGAGAAGCAATAATACTTCATACTGTACATTAGTCAACATTCTTTCTTCACATACTTTTGGCAAGAAAATCCATTTTCACAGCTTGTGACTAATATGTGAGTTCTTTTTCAAATATTTTCAGGTGCTTTTTTGAACTGTTTATTAAAAAACATGCATTTAGTTGTATAAGCCCATAAATTTTCCAGCTGAATTGCATTATATAACATTTGGTCTTCACTGGTCATCCAATCCAAGCATCTGTTTTCACTTATGTCAGAAAATTAAGACAACAAGTATTTACTGTGGTGTTTTCCAAAGTCATCAAACCTCATGGCTCAAGTGTCCTCTCTGTAAGGGCTTTGTGGTGTCCCAGGATCACCCATTTCAAACATTCCTTTTCATGGCTGGAGGTTCATAGGCCACAAAGACACCACAGATGTTAACACTAAATAAACTTCCTGTCAACTATCAAGTAATTTAAAAGGCATTAAAGGATAAGCACTGGCAGAGTACAAATATTTTAGAGATATTCTTTCCAGGGATCATAGTTTGTGAAAGTGTCTCATTAAAAAAATACCCAACAACCCAAAACAACAACAGCAACAAAACAATTTATCTCAACCTGAATCTGGTCTCTAGTCTTTCTCTGGCCTGTGCTCATCCGGTTTTCTTATACAACCCAGGACCATCTGCCCAGGGGTGGCACCACATCACTCAACAATCAAGAAAATGCCTCACAGTGTATATCCTGATGAAGCCAGGAAAATGGAAAGGAACATGGGGGGAAAGGGGAAAAAAGGAACTTGAGAGAGGGAGGAATAGAAGACAGGTGTTATCAAGGGGGAAATGGGGGTGCTTTAATTGGAGAGGGAGGAGAAAAGGCTATACAGGAGAAGAAAGAGGAAAGAGAGATAAACAATGCCTACATGTTTTGAAAAACCAAAGGGAATGTAGAGTTTAATAAGCCTACTGGAAAATATGCATATACCTGTGTACAGGTGTTTAGCTGATGGCTGTATAATGAAAATCACAGTGCCAGGCAAGGGAAACCTCCCTTTGAGTTGTTGGTCAAGGTAGTCCAAGACTCCCCAAAATAATACAGGCTATTGCCACAACCTTTGATTGCCTCTCAGAACTTGAAGGTAAGATGTATTGCTGAAGAATGATATACTTCAGACACAGGACTTGGAGCAATTGATCTGGAACTGACCTGGAAACCTCCTCCTTGAAAACTAGCTCCAACAGCATCAGATAATACTATACCAGCAGTCAAGGTAGTAACCAATCAATGATTCTACACAGCTATAAAGTCTCCGAAGCACAAAAATGACCAGCCCAGGAAATTATCTCTATTTGGTGGAGTAGTGACACTTTTATCTTGGGAGTAATCAACAGCTGTCTAATTGGGCTTAAGGGCTCCTCATTAGGAGAGAAATTATTCTCGGTACTATAAGCATAGCCAAGTACACATGACTGAAGAGGTCATAGACCCTAGAGAAATGTCTACTCTGTCACTTCCCTAGACCAGTGTAATTTCTTACCATATTCTAAATATGTATCCTTATATTCACAAACAAGTGTAGCTCTCACCGCTGATGAAAGAAGCCTTCTTTTTGTATCAGATGGAGACTATGACAAAGTTCCACAACTGGTCAAATGCGAAGTATGATAAGGTGCCAGCTCTAAGTGACACATGCAACCTCTACACCTAAGGCTCAGAAAACATCTCAGAAGAGAGGGTGGAAAGAATATAAGAGCCAGAGGGACAAGACACTTGCTGCTAGTTAATGCATTCTAGACATGATAGGGAAACTACACCCAAGAAATCTGCACAGTATGGCAGTCTAACAAGATCTGCATAATGACAAAACCAGCAGCCAGTAGGTGTATGGGAGAAATTTCATGGGGTCCAACCTCAAGATGAAGAGCTATAGGCAATCAATGGATTCTGAGGGTTGGTGAATCAGTTTTCTCCAGGGACTAGCTCCCTGAGAGGTTATCTAATCCCAACTGGGAAGTCCTAAACACAACACAGGTGCATCTGAGCACCACTAAATGGACTCAGTGCACTGTGTGTGTGTGTGTGTGTGTGTGTGTGTGTGTGAATATACATGCATGTATGTATATGAAAAATAATAAAGAAGACAAGAAACTGAGGTGGGGTGAGGGGACATGGGAGGAGTTGATGGGGGATTGGGAGGGATGGAAATTACAAAGACAGCTGCAAGAGGGAAGATCAGTTTTCTTCTTGGACGAGCTCCCTGATAGTCAGCCCCAAACACATGTACGCACAAGTACCACTAAATGGACTCAGTGCACTGTGTGTGTGTGTGTGTGTGTGTGTGTGTGTGTGAATATACATGCATGTATGTATATGAAAAATAATAAAGAAGACAAGAAACTGAGGTGGGGTGAGGGGACATGGGAGGAGTTGATGGGGGATTGGGAGGGATGGAAATAATACAAAGACAATAGTTATGTGTGAAATTCTCCAAAAAAAAAAGTAAATAAAATGCCTCACAGACATACCCACAGGTCAAGCTGATAGAGGAAATTCCCTGAAGTCACTTCTTCCCAGGTGTGTCAGGTTAACAACCAGTACACCTGCCTTTCATCATTGTACTTCTAGCCTATATCCATCCACAAGACTTCCTTAAAGAAGATTATTAGATGGGAGAGGTGAAAGAAACAATTTTATTTTATTAAAACATGGCTGTTTAGCAAAGCTGGATATAATGATTCTCTTACTAGGAAGTACAAAAATTATGCACCTGATTTCATGCAGTAGGTCACAGTCAAACTGCAGGTATCCTAAAGTATGGTGTAAATTAATGCTATGTATACAAGGTATATGTGAAACATAAATACATTTCTTATTCAGACTTTGGTTCCATCCGCAAGGTTTCATATTATATATATGCAAATATTTCTCTGACCAAAAAAAATCTAAAATTTGAAACACTTTTTGTCCCAAGCATTTCAGGTAAGGGGTCCTCAGCCTGTATTGAGAAGCAAAGGTACACTGAGGGAAGTGGTCCTCAAGTGATAGCCTCAGGATCTTGGAGAACATTTGAAAACCCAGAATGCTGGACCTCAGTCATAGAGGCTGCTATTTGGTGGATCTTAGCTGGGGTTCAGGGAATTTTCATTGCTTACAGGTTTTTCAGATAATACCAGGGCTGTTGATCCTAGGACCAAGCTTTGAAAACCACAGTGATTTGCAAATCTAGTGATTACACAGAGTTTTGTCAGAGGCCCACATTTACTAGATGAAGCAGACTCTGAGGCAGTTGTTCTGTGAACCTTTTTAAAAAATATTTTATTTCTTATCTTTATCTTATGTGTCTGAGTGTACATTGCCTGCATGTGTGTAAGTACACCCATGTCATGCAATGGCATTGGATCCCCTGGTACTGGAGTTACCAATGATTGTTAGCTGCCATGTTGGTGTTAGGAATCAAACCTGGGTCCTCTACAAGAGCAGCCAGTGCTCTTAACCTCTGAGTCATCTCTCTAGCACCTGTTCTAGGAATCTTACTGTTAAGCAACAATTGCTGGCAAATGATGAAATTAGCTATGTATTGAGAAAAACACCAATCTTTCGGTCTAATTAGGATTAAGCACTGGGGCACTCATTTGGAAGACCGTGGTTTATACGAACTTAGCTGACTTACTGTATGGAGCTGTTTGAATTTGGAGAATCTGTGCTTTCTGCTATTTAGTATGTAATACGCTTCTATAAAATGAAAGTTTATCTTGAGATAGTGACAATTCCTAGCTCTTGTGTTGAACTTTCTGGCTGCTATTTTTTACTTAGAAACTTTTGCCATAGTTAGCTGGAGCCCTGGAAAGCCTTTACTTAATGTAACCTTGCTTGGTGCTGAGTAATGTTTAAAACTCAGGCTAAAAGGCTTTAGTGACATCATGAGTTATTAGTGGGTTGTGGATATATGTTAAAATTAATCCCTAATATTAGCCAGAGTCATGTGTTGAGTGTAACTGAAACTCAATAAGCCAGTTACCAAGTGTGAAAATTTACTTCACTGGGTCAATAAAGAAGAATTTAGTTGTGGCACTGAAGATGAATTTGATGCTTCATGTAAAAGTTTTCTGCCATTGTGAACAATCTTCCCAGAGTGTTAGCCAGCCCTTCAGCTAATATTGGAGACTGGTCTATGATATTTGTACTTGGCAGCTAGCAGAAACCATTGTGTGTAGCTTGCAGTGTAGAGTTTCTTTCCTAACTCAGGAGATCCATAAAACTCTTGAAATTGTATATACAGTAGTGAACTTGGGGAACTGTACATTTTCAGGAGTGTTGTTTCTCAAAGAAGTCTAAGAACCAACACAAATTAAGAACTGCCATTGGCTTAATGATCCTTGGGTCCAGTGAGTGGCTAGAGGAACATGCGTAGACTGTGCAGAGAGGGTTTTGAGATTGTGAAGCACTTCAAATGTTATAACTAAGATATCAACACGGTAATTGATTTTCATGTGCTGCAAAAATTGAAGTGAGGAAATTTAAAATCCAAGATGATCCTCTGTTATTCTCATTTCCTGTTAGTCACATCCTTGTTTCTATAACTGTGTATGTGGAGTCTATTACAACATAGAATGAAGATATATGACTTCTGAGGCTGGGCCAGACAGGAGATTGCTGTTTATACTCTGTTCACATTCTTGGATGATCTGGTATGGGGAAGGTCAGCTGCCATGTCATGAAACACTGCAATGGACCTATGGAGAGTTCCATGTGTTAGATGACTGAGACTTCATGCCTACATTCAGCACAAACTTGCCAGTTGTAGGCATGGCCCATCTTGGAAGTCCATCTTCTGACAGTCCTTCATATGAATGCAACCTCAGTCGATATAGCAACATAACCTCATCAGAGATTCTGAGCTAGATCAGTCTTACCAGGCTTCTCCCAAGGTCTTCTTTCACAAAATGAATGTTTACTGTTGCTCAAGACACTATGCTTTGAATTAATTGATTATGCATCAATAGGCAACTATATAGAGAGCACATTGTCTTCCTTTTACAACATTTTAAAGGCCTACTTAGATAAAGTTAAAAAATGCAATGAGTCAAAGAAGCCTCTCTATCTAGTGAAAGGCAGTGAATTCAAAGACTCATGACTGCATAAGGTACTGAGAGTAAGGGTGAATGCTTAGCCATCAACAAGACATTTATACCCTTCCCTCTAAGGCTCAGGGAACGTTGTAGAAGAGGAAGCAGGAAGAATATGAGAGCAGAATATAGGGAGAAGGACTTCAAAACTGGGCAAGATACAGTCATCACAATCATAAATTTACAGTGGCCACAGAGGCCTGCATTGGGTCTGCACAAAAAGGGGCCCATCAACAGTCAGGCATGGATGGAGGAGGGCTCAGGGCGCCACAGCCCCCACTGCTGAAATATTTTCTGCTGATAGATTCAGGAAGAAGGGCAATCATTGCCTTCAGTTGTGTACTCACCAAGCTCCAATGAATAAAACCAAAAGTCATGAACCTGGGAAAGGGACTGGCAGGGAGGAGGAAGGGTTGATAGGGATGAGAGGAAGGGAAGCGGGTGTGTGGAGAGGGTAATCAGAACACATTATTTACATAAATTGTCAAGTAACAACCTTAATAAAAATACAAGGAGAAACAGATAAGCTTATTTATTTGTACATGGCTTTGGAAATCTAGTTTTGCTTATGGGTGAAAGATAAGTAGAAATAAATTCTGGAAGAGAGACTCTTCAGACAATTATCCTTTTTTTCATTTATTATTTTTATTTTATGTATATGTGTGTATTGCCTGCATGTAGGTAAGTGCACCCGTGTTGTGGAGTGCCCATGGAGGAGAGAAGAGGCTGTCAGATCCCCCGGAACTGGAGTTACAGGCAGTTCTTAGCTGCCATGTGGGTTCTGGGATTCGAACCCTGGTCTTCTGCAAGAACAGCCAGTGTTCTTAACCTCTGAGCCATCTCTCCAGCCTGACAATTATCTTTTTCTAAGAACACAAAATAATAGGCATAAATGCTGATCAAGTAGTGAACTGGAAAAATACACAAGCATCCTTTCTTTAAAAACCCCATAGAAAATATTTGATAGTTTAGTTTAGCTTAAGGACTGTGTCTTCTGAGATTTTCATAAATGGCCTGTTCTTTATTCCAGAAGCCATATCAGGACAGGCCCAAGGCCAAGGGTGTGGATCTGCACTGGTTCTGCTAACACTTGGGAGAAAATTAACCTGTGCCCAAGATAACTTTCAGAGAGGCAGATCTAGGATCCACCCTGTAGTTGACCTATATCCCTAAATTCCCTTTGGAGAAAACTAGGCCTCCAGGGGCAAACCTAGTTCAGGCCTAGCTCTCATCTCCATGGCCTGAGCCTTGACCCCATGGTCAAGCTAATTCTATGGCATTGTTCATGTGACTGTATTTCCAGAATAGACAATGAAATGTTTTATCTCTTCTTATAAGCACTTTCCATAATATGAAGACTACAGATATAAAGAAGGAAAATAGAGGGGTTGGGGAGACAGTTCATTCAGTAATATTCTACAGATATAAGGAGGGGAAATAGAGGGTTGGGCAGATAGTTCATTTAGTAATATTCTTGCCTTGCAAGCATGAAGAGTTGAGTTCAATCCCCAAAACCCATGTAAAAGAAGCCAAACATGATGGCATGTGTTTGTAATCTTTGTGCTGGGAAGGTGGAGGCAAGTAGACTTTTAGCACTTCCTGACCAGCCATCCTAGCCTAGATGACAATCTCCAGGTCAGTGAGAGACCATACAAACTAAACAGACAACAAACAAACAAACAGCAACAACAAAAAAAACAAAGTATATGTCTGCTGAGGAGTGACGCTTTGGCCTTTACATATGTGCATGCCTCCCCTTCCCCCATGTGCTCCAGTGGATCTGATACCATCTCTGGCTCTATTGGGACCCAACACACATGACACACACACACACACACACACACACACACACACAGAGGAAAAATAGGCAGTGTCTCAGTGTAGTTTGTATCCTAGTAAAAGATTGACCAAATAAATGTACAGGATAATGCAATGTTATAAGAGCTTTAGCTGAGGAACGATTAAAGCTCAATTGGTTAGAGAAAAAGGGGATTAATTTTGTCTGATAGACATGAAAAGACTTTGAATTGGGCCTTTCTGATACTTGTAAAATTTTTATGACATTTTAATAACTATTTTATGTAAAATTTTATGTCTGTATACGGTTAGCTACCATGTGGGTGCTGGGAATTGAACACAGGTCTTCAGTGCTCTTAATCGCTGAGGTGGCTCAGTGGTTAAGAACACTGGTTGTTCTTGCAGAAGACCCAGGTTCGAATCCCAGCACCCAGATGGCAGTTAACAACTGTCCATAACTCCAGTCCCAGGGTATCCGACAGCCTCTTCTGACCTCTGCAGGCATTGCACAACATGGGTGCACTTACCTACATGCAGGCAATACATGCATACACATAAAATAAAAATAATAAATAAAATATTTTAAAATTTTGAATTTCTCACTTTTTTATACTGTCTCACTCTCTCTTTCTCTCACATACTCTCTAAGTATGAGAGAGTGTGTTAGAAAGAGAGAGAATGTTTTGTGGATGGTAAAGAAGTTTTCTCACTTTAGATGGTAAAGTTTTCTAACTCAACTTGAATATTCAATAAATATGAATATGGTTTTGAAAATATAGGAAGCATGTCTGTAAATTAGGGCTCTCCCAGAACATTTTAGATGTTATAATTCTCTATTTTACCTACAGTATGCTTCATTCATGGATGTCATTAGTACTGTAAGCCATTTGCTTCCTTCAAAAACACCTTGTTTATAAAATAATTACAAAGAAAAATCACAGACCCTTAACAGCTAAAAAGATACCAACAAAGCAAATACCTTGTTAATAAAGTTAGGAGAGAGGTTTTCATGCAAGGCCAAACCTTGGTCTGGATCCCAAGTCTTTTACACTAACATGTGTAGTATTCAGGGATTCAAAAGGCCCTGTGTGGTCTCTGGCTTTCATTCAGGTTCAGGGCATCTCAGACTTGACCTTCCTGAAGGATCTTATCAGAGTTGCCAAGGAAGGGCTGTGTTACCAGTAAAAACAGCTCATTTCCCACCACTCCTTTATCCATCCTCAATATATACACCTAATTAAGTAAGAAAAATAACCAGGCTTTGAAGTCGACTCTGTGAAGGATGCCACGGACAAAGAAAAATTCAAATAGAGCAAAACCTTTGAGTCTGGTTTGAAAGCATTTTCCCTATAAGCAGGTGCCACTAGAAAAATCACAACTGTGATGAGGTCAGCTATTGTGCAACCCTTGCCCTGTCCCCTCTTTCTCACTGGCTTATCTCTCTCAAGGCTGCTAACCACCCTGCAACTTTAGGCTCCTTCCCAAGTGACTGACTTACTTCTAAGTCTTGGAGCTTTAGCTCTGACTTTGTTATCTTGCTTACTAAAGCTGAAAGACTTATTTTATTTTTAAAAATATTTAATTATTTTTTATTTTATGTGTGTGAATGTATTACCTGCATGCATGTAAGCACATCTATGTCTGCAATGCCCATGGAGGTCAGACGAGGTCATTAGATTCCCTAGAACTGGAGTTACAGATGGTTGTTAGCCACCACGTGGGTACTGGGGACTGAACTCGGGCTGTCTATAAGAGTCCCCAGTGCTCTTAACTGCTGAGCTATCTCTCCACCCCCAAAAGACTTTTATTTACATTCAAATGTAAACACTCTAATCCTTTTCAATATACATATATTTTTTATTTTTATAAGATAAAGTAATTATAGCAATGTTTAAAAGAAATTATCTATAATGTTATTAATATATGGAATTATTAAATAATACTCAAATAAGATTAAATACAGCTATCTCCTTACCTAACAGGTAAAATTTTTGTCTATCCTGTCTATAAACAACTCACCTTAATAAGCTAGGATCTCAAATAACACCTTGGTCAAGTTTGGGTGTTCAGACTCAAGTCTGTCATCTCATGCTGCACCCTGAAGCTGAACATGACTCATTTTAGCATTACCCTCAGCTAATTAGTACGTACTCAACTTGGACATAGTATGAATAGGCCAAATACAACCTTTTTCATCTTTCTATAGATTAAATTTAACACTGTTAAACATGTCTTCTCTATTTCCTATTTGCCTATCTGTCTGATTCATTCAATCTGACGTATTTTCAGCTTGTCACAGTGAGTCAAGACATAAAGCATTTCTATCGTCCCAGGGCTTTCCACTGTGCATTGTGGACAAAAATCTCCCTGCTCTAACGACCCTGCATGACACTGCTCTCATTTCTGCCCTTGTAGTTTTGTTTTCCAGAATATCCTACAAATAGAAGTATATAGTATGCAGCCTTTTATGTTGTATGCAGCACTTTTTGTCAGTTTTTTGTTGTTGTTGTTGTTTTTGTTGTTCTTAAGAAAGCTTATAAGTTGAGTAGGATTCTGTTATATACCTTTCCCTGTATTGTTTACTTCCTAAACAACTGATTGATATTTGTGTTGTTTCTAGTTCTAGGCAAATGAATAAAATGTCTCTAAATATTTGCTTGTGGTTATTTGTGTCAATAAATATTCTCATTTCTCTTGGGTAAATAATTAAGAAAGGGATTGTTTTGTCATCTATTAAGTGAATGTTCAATTTTGTAAGAAGTGCCAAACTGTTTTCCCAGGTGGCTATCGTATTTTAAATAGAAAAGTATGAAGGTTTAGTTGCTCTATATATTCATCAGAGCTTTATAAATATTTTGCTTTTATACTCTTAGTTCTTAATCTTAGCTGTTCTGATATGAATGAGTCATAGTTTCTAATCCATACTGCTATTCCTTAGAGATTTGCTCCACATTTGTTAATCATATTTTTTTTCAAAGATAATCAAATTCAGCCTTTTATTTTATGGTTTTCTTTTTTTTTCAATTTCCTCTAAGACTTTATTGAGAATTTCATACATGCATATCGGGTGTTTTGATCAAATCCATGCCCATTCCCTCCCCCTCAACATTCCCCCCTCTGAAGAAGTAACCCTAAAATCTTTTAAGGATTAGGTACAAGCCCCAAAATACTTTTGACATTTTTGGCCTTTGGAAGAGAGTATGTTGTTAACAGGCCCAAGGACATTTTGACTTTTAGCCAAGAAACTAGCTACATTTCTTTGGGGTCTTTTTACCTTAACTGCCTAGCCAATTCCTACCCCCTATTCTTATCATGCCATCCTCTGAAGGGGTTACCCAAATTGCCAATAGGGAATAGGGATGTCGACTGCTCTGGCTTCTTCCATACTGAACGCAGGGTGAGGCAATCGAAGTGCTCCTTCAGTGGGTCTATCTAAAAGACTCGAATAGAAGATGTGAAGGAGAAGTAAAGGCAAGAGTAATTAGCATTACAAGTTCTAGACAGGGAACTAGAAAAAAAGTCAGAACAGGGCAAATTTCCAATGTTCATAATGAGAGTCCACTGGAGTTTCTTGACAAGGGCTTCCAAAAGTATCCCTCTGTTGGGTTCTTCCTCATTTTTTTCTTTTGTTATCCAAGGCTCAACTAGTTGGCTGGGAAGAGTGGCTGGATACTCAGGTGAGGGTCCAGTGACCCTGCTTGGTACTCCTTTAATGAATGAGCACAACCATCAACAAGCCCAATTGTGACTATGTTTAGCAATCAGGCTCAGCAGAAGTTGTGATGATGGTAGTTATTTCATGCAGACGGAACTTCTGTGTAGCAAGCATCATCTTATTAAAAGGACCTGGAATTTAAAAGGATTTGGTGCTAGGAGCCACATATGAGGATCTTTTAAAAAGTATAAAACCATATCTAGTCTAAAAAGCTAATAGACAAATTAAGTTGCTGGAACCCACTCTGATTTCTTATCAGATGAGTTAAAGTATAGAAACTGGCTGCATTTCCCTGGCACATAGGGAACGTTCAGTGCAGTTTAGTCTTATCATCTCCTCCTCTTCATGTATCTTCTATTTATGAGTCAGCACGACCCAAAATTCAACAACATAAATTAAACTGTCCTATAGCTCTTGCCTTTTAGCTTCAAGATTCAATTTAAGCTTGTTTTAACATTGAGAAAGATAATGCTCTAGAGAGCTAAGACTGGGGATCCCATATCACACAGAGGAAAGTTCTCTTATTCACAGCCACAGTGTGACTGCAAAAGGGAAGCAGGGGGCAACGTGATCACAGGATTTGGGAACGTATGCTTCTATAGCATTTTCTCTGCTTCTAACTGGATGGGTAACTCCAGAGGAAGAATTCAATATCTTTGGGTCTTGGTTTTATGAACATCATTCCATTGATTTTCATTTTTTGGAATAGTTATGGTCTGCAAGTCACTGCAAAATGCCAAATTAATGGCTCTCAAACACTGCTTCAAGGGGAAATGCAAAGTTACGTTCTCGTCAGCCTCTGGTAGTTTATCAGTGGACCAAATACAGTCTTGTTTTATGAGTATTACTGTTCAAAGACACCTGACTTAAACATATGTTGTTGATTCATTAATGTTGTTTATGGTTGACACCTTGTTACTCATGCTTGAATGCAATTTGCTTTGTGTGTGTGTGCATGTGCGCGCCAGCCTCTGTAGGGCACTTCGTAACCTTCTTGTGAGTATAAACACTAGATAGTCCAATAGTACTATACTTACAGGCCATTCCAACAAAAAGCTTAAAAATGGGAAAGCACGGCACTAAATACACCATAGGAAGGACATTTGTTTGCAATGTGAGGGCTAAAACAAGAAGGCAGTGTCTCCTTGCACCGCCTCACCTGGGAAGATGAATTTTTCACTGATTTTCCCCTGTCCACAAAAGAACTGTAAGAGTACTTAGAATAACGATTTGGGGCTTACAACTACATTTTAGCAAGTGGATATCTTTGTAAATACAAAATTTGCTAGTAATAATGATTTGCTGTATTTACCATACCTGTTCCACAAAATGGATCATACATGCCATTGATGTAAAATAACAAGGAGATGTTGTCATGTAGCATGAACATTTTTTTTTCCCATTTAAGAGCTAAGAAATCTGATCATTCACTAAGAAAGAAATCTCATTACTTATGTATATGGGCTTCAAATGCCATAAGCATTTTAAGGAAACTGGCAAGCCTAATGGAAGTGCTTATTTACTTTTAAAAATATATGTTAACACAGAGGCAACATCAAGATGAAGCGCTCTGACTGGTGTAAATACTAATTCCATTGTTTGATTTCTTTAATGTGGGCTAGGGCTTGTTGGAACCTGGTTGTTTTATGCATATTTTCAGATGACTATGGGGCCATTTTTTAAACTGAGTGTTCATCTATCACTTTTTTCTTGGCCGAGAGAGTAATTTTTATATCTTAAAGGTGCTTAATAAATATTTGTACTCATCATATTATTTGTAGATTTCTTTCAGCTTAGACTGAGAATTTTTCACATAATTTTTTCTTCTGCTTTTCAGTATACAGAACACTTTCATCTAGTCATCTCACTCAATTTCTATAGAATAAACTTTATTTTTTTTGCTTTCATGCAGATGTTTTATTGAGAATGGCTTTAATAGCTTAATAGGATTCTAGATATATCAGTGCATTGAGCTATAAGGTAAAGTTACCAGGTGGGAACTTTATGCGGGAACCCAACATTTGAGGGAGGAATAGCATTCCATTCCTCGTTGCCCTCCTTTCTGCCCATGTTTGGAAGGCACACCCTTCTCATCCCACATTTCTGTGATTCTTTCACTGAAAAAGTGCATGTTGATTTTGACTGTCAAGAAGCTTCACATCCTTGTTCTGTTTTAATGTCTGTGTTCAGATATATTTGGATGACATTATTTCTAATGCATTTATTTTTTCTCAATCCATGGTTTTATTAGGACAACAAATGCACAGCTTGATAAATTAATGAGACAATTCAACATCCATCGACATTTATTGAACATCACAGACAAAACTCTGTACTTGCCAGTTTCTGTCATTTCTGTTCAAGGCATTTCACGATAGTCAGATGGAGAAAATGCAGAGTGGGTGGCAGAAAGGGAAACAGAAGCGCTTCTGCTTTAGGGGCCTGCCCACATTGCCAGTGTTCCTCCTTTGCAGAGCTGGGGTCCCTGTCATCTGAGGACTCTCTTTGCCCCTTCAGACTCACGTTTTGCTGGCAGTACCATCAGCTCCAGACTCTGTCACAATACTTTATCCAAATGTCCCCCATCAGTACTTTGTTCCTGCTAGTCTACTCACTATATTTTATTAATATATACTAACCGTGCATAATAATGGGATTCAGTGTGCTACTTTAATATATTCTCAACTATAACAAAGGGTTAATACCTGTTAATAGCTTATACCTTGTTTCCCTGGAATATATGCCTTTCCTCTAAAGATTTTTGTGTGGAAAAAGCTTTAATGCAAGAGAACTAGGTTTGTCTTCTCTTAGAGGATGATTTCAATTACCAGGTACATCAAAGGGAGCAAATTTGGTAAAACATAGGAGCCATCTTAATGTCTTTTAATGTACACCAAATAAGTGACCACTGTTTAATTTATATCTAAAATGGGTTCTGGGAAAGGCACCATATATCTTAATACAGAAAGTTTGCTTGAAACTTGGGAAGCATGTTGGAAGAAGGTTGTGTGTTTAATCTAGAAAATGATATCAGCAGCTGCCAAAATTGCCTGCAGCCAAAGTGGTTACCAAGAAAGCAGCTTTAAGATGTCTTTGCTATATTGACTCCTTGAAATAACTCAGTTTTAATTAGGATTTAAATAGAAAGCTCTTGGGATGGAGCCTGTGACCTGAGCCCCAGTCGGTGACATGTCACACTCTTAGTTTTCACATTGTGACATGGAGATGAAGTAAAGGGTACCTAAAAGATGGGGCTCATAGCCCTCCCTGCCTTCCTCTGCCCCTGGAAGCCTTATTTCCTCCACTCTCTAAGGAGGGGAAGAACAAATGTTGCCTATCAGTTGAAAGCTGAAGGGCTCTGTCCCCACTGTCTGTATTGGGAGGGAGAGATAACAAGGCAGGAGCTCAGGGGCTCCCAGATAGAGTCTGGAGCCTTTAGAGTAGGAGAGAGGATATAAGCTTAATAGGAGTCACTGGGCTCAAAGTTCTTGAGTTCTTCTGAATAACTGAAAAAGGTTCAAAGCCAAAGCCCAGTCTGGGTCCATGCATCTGTAAATGTCACTTGACGCTAGAACTTGATACCTGGGAGTCCATTTTATGTACTTTGTCTTTTTTAAGGATGTTTGTTTTAGAAGGAACTATTGCTTGCCCCCCAGATGTCCAGCTGAACCTCCACTTCTCATAGGAGCAATCACAAGGCATTTTATCCATTAGGACACTGGGGATTAGCAACCTAAGATGTTTTAAAGCTAAAACTCTTGATTTTACTATCGAACACTGTTATGGAGTAAGATGCCTAATCCCTGACTCAAACAAAAAGTCAGTGATTCATCCCAAAAATACTTATGCATTGCTTAGATAGCTCAGGCCTTACAGGAGAGTATATATGGCTAAGCATGTCCTTCTTTCAAATTATCTACATATATAACTGTGCATGGACACAGCTGTCCATAGTCATGTGGAGTACAAGTTAGGCTGCAGCCAGACTTTAGAGTAATGGCCAAGATTGATCTAGCCGTATAAGAATACCCCCATGGGAGTATTATTCCATTGAAAGAAAAGCTATAACTCCTTACACAATATAAAGTGTGTGATAAAAGGACACATAATAATGATTTCCCTTGACAAAGTTTATAGCAGAGGTGTTTTTAAATTAAAGCTAACTTTGCATGAACTGGGAGAAGAAAAGGAAGTATGGGTGCATCCTTATCTAAATATTAAAAACAAACAAAACCAATTCCCCTCCCCCAATGCATTCTTTTTGGTGAAATTACTGGGGATTTCCTCTGGATCTTGGCAGATGATTTACAAAAATGAGCTAACACCCTCAGATGTGGGCTTCCTACTCCACCCTGATTCTATTCCAGCAAAATCCATTCTTCCTTCTCAAAAGAAACACAATTTTATTGTTTGTTGATGACATAGATCTGCTTTTCCATCTGTTCTGTGCTATGCTTTGAGATTTGAAGATTCTAGAGGCTTTCTTTTCTACCTTTCAAATGTACAATTTTGGAATGAGATTCTGTTCTGAGTATAACGGTTAATAGTTATGATTAATGGGGATTTTTTCAAGTTTATAATAAAATCCAGAGGTAAAATCCAAAGTTACAGGCTATGTTTATTGAGTGAACCCGTCCCTTTAGCACTTGGCTTTTGCTCTCTCTGCATGGGGCAGCAGGGTTGCCTGGTATGGGGCTAAATGGATGACTGGGCAGGATCCAAGCTCCACTTTTGGTAATGCCACTGGTTATCTCCAGAGTCCTATGTAAGTCACCTAATATTATTTGGTTTCAATTATAAAGAGCTTGCTCTACATTCTTTAAACTCCATCTCTAAAATTCAGGGTGGTGCACTCTATAAGTTAGATTACTTTGGGAATTGACTCGTGACTCATTGCAGGCTGCATGTGTAGACATCTTGGCTTTGGTTCAGGCCTATGACTTTCTCCTTTCGTGATTCACATCACTTACATTGTGTGTGTGTGTGTGTGTGTGTGTGTGTGTGTGTGTGTGTCCCCACCCTTTGAATCAAGCACTGGAACTATGTAAATGAGGCACTAGTGAACTTACCAGTGAAATGAAACTAGAGCACTCCTCCCAGGGGTTTGAAAAGGTCATCTAACCCCCAAGGCCCTCTGCAGGAGGCACTTGTATTCCAGGGTAATCTGAAATTCTTTGAGTACAAGATCTCTGAAATGGATACTTAGGATTTATTGTTCTGAACATGATTCTGGGATCCGAAGCTATATTTTATAATAGCAGACTAGAAATAACTTCCATAGAATGTGGGTCAAGTGTGGTCATACTGTCTTCTAGAACTCTTTATACTTGCTTGAAATCTAGCCTGGGTCCTCTGACTTCATAGGGTCACATTTTGATGATAGTTTCAACTCTCTGATATTTAGCACCTTCCTAATCTTACTTATTTTAGTAAACTTTGTTGTTTGAGACAGGGTCTCACTATGTAATGTAGTCTAGACTTGAATCCACTATACAGTCAACTAGGGCTGGCGTCGTGAAGCTTCTGTCACCATCTTCTGAGCTCTGAGATTACTAATGAATACCACCATACCTAGCCTTCATTTTTGTAACATTTTTAATGCTATGTGATTATTGACCTAAATACTGACAGTTTTTTTCATGTGAATGAATTTTTTTTATAAAGATTGGGATGAACTTATCAAAATAATTAGCCTGATTGTAGATGAAAATCTTACCTCCCATATAATTTTCATTAAGATATGTATATTCCTAGATTGACTGAGTAAAAATTGAATACTAAGCCAGATACACTCATTATACTTTATTGAACCCAGAAAAATTCAGAGATATGGGTAAATCGCTATAAAATTAGAATGATTTTACTGAATATTCACAAGTTACATTTTTCTTCATGATATCAGTGCTCAAAAAGACTGAGAAATCTAACATATCTAAGAAGCACCATTAATCTCAAACAGTTTATTTAACAAAGCCTTAATACATCAAAAACTGGATCTGTCCCTTGGAACTGACAGGACTGAAGATATTTCCCTTTACTAGTCCAAGTTCAGAGCCCAGAACAAGAGAAAGTGTGCAGTTCCAAGCTGTTTAAGAATGAGAGAATCGATGTTAAAGAAACACGAAGTCAGTTAACTATGATCACATTGCTCATCAAGAACAAAACTGGGTCTCTCAAAGTAAGCCCCTTATATTTGAATAATATTTAAAAGTTTTATAGACCTTTCAAATCTACTGAACATGAAACGTGATAATTCTTTAGTGGAAAATCCTTTGCTCATCATGGAGGGAGATAGGGAAATACAGAATATGTTCTCTTAGACATAGGGATATAACCATGAATACAAAACCACTAAGCATGACTCCTAAAACAACATTCTTGCATCATAAGAATAAGGGACATTTTCAGAGATGGATAGGGAGTTGTATTTGGGTTCTACGATTACAAAATTCCGGTAATCTAACCTGTACTGTGGTTTCAAAGGTTTAACTGTTGGGAAACTCTTTTACAAAGCATTCCAGCTTCTCATTTTCAACACAACCTTATGACAATAAGGAAACTGCTCACATTTTTTGTTGTTTGCTTTGCTTTTAAGTAGGGGGTAGCAAAACTTTTCTGTGAAAGACCTGACAGTAAACACAGTAGGCTTTTGTGGACCAGATGGTACACATCATTCTCAACTCTGCCTTTTTTACAAAGACAGGTGGTGGACTAGATTTGGCCATGGGCCATAGTTTGCCCTTTGCAGCATAAAATTAAGAGAGAGCATTTCCTTACTGGCTTCACTTCAACAGAGAGAAATGGCAAATGTTAAGCTGATAGATCAAGGTCTTCCCTAGATTTATTTATTTAATTAATTAATTCATTTATTTTGAGATAATAGAATTTCAACCAAACAGGAGAATAGTTGAATAAAGATTCAAACCATCTTTCAAACATATTTTATTTAGTTTGTGCATTTCATATAATAGTTCTTAACCAAATTTAGATCCTCTCCCCTATCCATGCCCCCATCCCCTCCGCCCCACTGGATTTCATGCAGTCTGTCATATATGTTAAGTCCTATGCATATGTTCTGTCAAATATGTCAAGCATTTGTGCCCAGGCATCCTTTGGTGCAAGTTCATCCACTGGAGTCTCATCATCATAGCCAGAGATCTTAAAGAAGATTTACTCTCCCTCACCCAGCAGTTATCAGGTGTCAATAGTTCCTAGCCTAGGCTTGGGACCTGCTGTGTGTTTCCCTCATTCTGTGCTGGGTTTTTGTCTGATTGAGTTAGGGTCACGAAGCCCTAATGAGGATTTATATAGACTTATGATTGAGCTAGTTGGTTTGGCTTTATATTCCTCCTTAAAAGAGTTGGCCTGTTGGTAGAAGTTGGGCATAGGAAAGGAACTGAAAACGACCAGGAAGAAGACTTTAACCAAAAATCATCTCTGATCTCTACACTTTACTTCTAGAACTTGAGTAATGCACTTTGATTTCCATTCATGATATAAACAAGTTGGCATTAAATAAGAGATTTCTTAATTCTTCATCAGTTTTTACAACTTAAGAGTAATTAGTTCTAGAACTTGGTGACAAGGTCTGGACAAGAGTTACAAAGTTCACAGCCAGCAATATGTAAGTGGTAGTTGAATACAACCACCATGAAGAGGTTTCAGAATGAGCTCTAAAGACCACCAATGTTTAATAACTAAGTATGAGTTTGAGGTTATCTAGAGATGAATAGGACCAGTCAGAGAAGTGGGAGACTGCTTGAAGAAGGCAAGTTTCGCCAGTAGTGTCTGAATGTGCTGAAAGTTCAAGTGAGATGACTGATGTGTCTACCAAACTTAGTGTGGTATAGTCACTGCTGACCTTACAGCATGGCTTCATTTATATAACTGACACAGAAGCAATTTCCGTGGGCTGAAGCCTGAAGGAAACAGAAACAGTGAGTAGATGTTGAGAGGTTTGGCTACAGAGATCAGAGGAGAGGTGGCAGGAACTGGAAGAGTCTGAGGTCAGCTAAGGCCAATGTTTTGTTCCTGTTTTTAAGAGGAGGAAAATTTTAGTAGTTTAACTGTAAAAGATAGAGAAAAGTTGAATAAAATTGAACAGAGTAAGTTGTCCTGGAAAATGTGAGAATGAATAATATGTAGATTAAAGCTAATGGAAGTGGTTTTAGATGTGAAAGAGACAATTCCTAAAATGCAGAGGAGAGGATGGGATGGCTGCTGATACTGATAGGTTTGCAGTTTGAGCAGTGAGGATGTGAGGGAGTTCGGGTCCAGTGGCTTTAGTTTTCCTGTGAGTAAGGGGTTAGAGGTTAGTTGACAGGGCTGAAAGTTTGACATGGTCATAAGAAGAAGGGGTGAATAACCTGTCCAGAGGAATGCAGATTCACTATTAGTGACCATGAATTCAGTTACACCATCAGTGTGGTATGATCTTTATTAGGCACTGGACTCAGATGCCAGGAAAGCAGATATTGGGCTCATTCAGGAATATAGGTTGAGATACTACCAGAAGGTTGTGATGGGGGAAATATGTGGCCTAGATGATTTGGGGTTTGTCACGAATACGATCTTGGTGATGGACCATAGGCTTTAAAGATGACCGTGGAAGAGTCTGCTGGTTTGAGAAGGAGTAAAAGAGTTACGTCACCAAGAGTGCTTTCCAATGATATTCTAGAGTAACTACAGTGGGACAGCACAACAAGCAAGGAGAAGTGGTAAGGAGAGACTTAGATTCCTGAATTAGTAATTTTGGAGGTGGGACAAATTTACTGATGGAAAATTTAAGGCTGACTTACATGAAAATATCTTAAGCAAAGTTATTTTTTGGTGATCACTGGCATTTGTCCTTTTGTGTTACATTAGTTATAAAAATATATGATCTCAATTTGTGACTCAGGTAAGTTTCTCCTTTCTGTGATATTTTATGTTCATCCTTCCATCCCAGCATCCTTTTCATGCTGCTGGTTTTCTCCTCTCAGTTCCTTGTATAGTGTCTATTGCTCTCAACTTCACCCTCCTACAGTGTGGTATCACTTCCTATTGTGTGTGGGATCTGTATTTGAGCCCCAATAGCATTCCATGCTCAGCTTCTGTTTTTCTTTTTAAAACGCTAGGTTAGCAAATAAAGTGATTGATTCCCTTACAACATTTTCATACATATGCTATTAAACTTTGTTCACTGGTCAGCACATAGGCAACTTCTGTCTCTAAAATTGACTTGGATTCATAATTGAAAATCCAGATGTGATGTTGGGCAGGTGGGATTGTATATTAGTTGGGCATATCCTTTCAGTGTCTGAATCAGGTCCTAGATAATTCCTTTCTTCACCTAGCTGGCACTAGGTGACTTGCCTGCTGAGCATCACTATTAATGAAGCATGCCTTTGAATAGCCAGATGTAAAGACACAGATCTGCTGCTGTAACAAGTAACCACGAACTTAGCAGTTTAAACAAGACTAATGTATTATCTCATAGCTCTGACGGTCCAGATCTGGGTGGGACTGGCTGGTTTCTCTGCTTCATCTCTTAGAAGACCAAAACAAGGGTGTGATCAAGTATGGGACAGTCCTGGAGACTCAGGAAGGAGACTCCACTTCACATCTCATTCGTGTTCTTCAGAGACTCATGCCCCACGTGGTCATAGGACTGAGGATGCTGTTTCCTTGTTGACTGATGGCTGAATGTCATTCAGAGCATCCAAAAGCCACCTGCATTTACTGTCATGTGACTCCTTCATCTTCAAAATTAGTACCATGTGGTCAAGTTCTTTATATTTTTTGAATCTCCCTGACCTTCTCTTTTTCTTCATGCCTCTTGCTTGCAGAGAGAAAAAATGCCCATCTGCTTTTAAATCTTTTCATGGTGTCCTGTAGCTCTCTCATGCTCTGTTTGTTTATATATGTGTAAAAATTATCATTGACCTTTACTGAGTGAGCCAATTCCTCTCACCATGTCTTCCATTCCTGATTCTCTGGTTTTTACATAATCTATTCTACTGGTGAGGTTTTCATTTCCAGCATCATTTCTGTTTGGGTTTTATTGAGTAATTCTATCTCTGTGTTGAATTCTACTTTAATATCCTGGAATGACTGCCTTATTTCATTTATCTCTTTTTTCTTGTTCTCTTGGAATATATTTATGCCTTCTTTAAGTTGTCTGAACATACTTATAATCCTTTTTTAAAATTCATTGTCTGGAAGTTCTTCCAGGTTTTTTTCAGTAGGTGCCATTATTATGGGATTGGTAATTTGTGGAGTTGACATGCTGTCTTGTTTTTTCTCTGAGCTGGGACTTGTACATCTGGATTACTTTGTTGAT
>NW_008351624.1:552590-584006 GCF_000622305.1 Nannospalax galili | reverse complement strand
AAGGACAAGACTGGTCTTTGTGCCTATTGTCCCTCTCACCAGGCTCTTGCTGTTTCCTTACAGTGACCCAGTGGCCACAAGGCCCTCCCTCCCTCCCTCCCTTTCTTCCTCTCTTCCTTACTTTCTTTTTGTTTATGCTGCCTTTCTTCTTTCAGTGGAGGCATTTATGGTTCAGGAGAGTACTCTTAGTAGGGTTGACTTGCCTGTCTACAGGGCTGGTGAAGTTGAAGACTGGCTAAGGCAGGCTGAGATTCCTGGGACTTGTAAATGGGCCTGGTGCAGGAGGCTGTGGCTGATCCTGGAGCTTCGTTACCACATGGTATAGGTAAGCCTAATCAGGGGAAGCCAGAGTTTCTTACCTGGTGCAGTAGGTTCCCCAGTATGTTCCCGGGCCATATAAGTGAGCTTAAGTAGGGGAAGTTGTGAGCCTCCTACTCCTTATAAGCACCCAGGTAGGCTGGGCTCCCGGTGAAGGAAATTCCCAGGCTGTTAGCAAATCTGCTTTTAAAGGGGTCATGTGATTAGACTAAGATCATACAGATAATCCATGAAAATTTCCCCTTTTAAGATTCATAACCTTGGGTCTGAGGAGATGGTTCAGTGGATAAAGCACTTGCCTGGCAAACATGAAGAACTGAATTTGAATCCCAAGCACCCAGATTAAAATTTGAATGAACGTGGTGGCCCACCTGCATTCCCAGCACTCAACTGGCAGAGCCAGGGAATCCCCTGGGGGCAAGGTATCTAGCTAGAGTAACTGAATTAGAAAGCTCTGGGTTCAGCAGGAGACTCTTTGGTAAATGAAGTGCAGAGCAATCAAGGAAGATACCCAAAGGCAAACTCTGGCCTCCACATTCACACATGCACAGCCCATGTGCACCTGCACACTTATGATCACATACATGCATACACGTATACTTAGAACATGCCACACCCCCCAGAAATCCATAACCTTAATTATATTTGCAGAATTTCTTTCACTATTTACCATACGTTTGTTCTTCTGTTAGTAATGTGCCTTTGTTCCTGTGGATGTTTCTTTTTGCTTTTTGTCTTCTGTTCTTCGTCTTTTGTTTCAGCTGTCTGATAATAGTGTTCAGCCGCCATCATTGCTGCTGTTTGTGTTTATCCTGTTTGATATTCTCTGAACTTCTTGGATATGTAGTTTGACATCTATTATTGATAGAGAAAAATTTTAACTATTTCTCTCTTCAAATAATTTTTCTGTCTACAATAAATTTCCTGCCTATAATTTTCCTGTCAAATAAATTTCCTTCTCTGAGTTTTCTGTTACGTTTCTATCAAATTAGGCTACATTGTAAAGGACATGAATCTGATTCAAGTGTATTCGTGTATGGAACTGTCAAAATGAAGCCCCTTACTTTCTGCAATTACTATATGCTAAAACACAATTAAGTAAACAACATATTCTCCAACCTGATTGGAGTATTAAATTTGATTTTACTTAAAAATCCTTTTAAAATTTTTTTCTCTTACCATGTTATTTATGATAGTTCAACTTGACTCTTTTTAATACTTTTTCAAAGTTAGCATATGATCATACATATTATTGAGCTTTTCCACTATACTATAGTCATATTTATCACAATTATTTTAAATTCTCTGGGTGATAGTTCCAACATCTTGCTAACTTCACTATTTTTATGTATGTATGTATGTATGTATGTATGTATGTATGTATGTATTATTTATTATTGTGTGTCCTTGCCCAACACAGGCATTGAACTCACAATCCTCTTGCCTCCATGTCCCAAGTGCCGGGGCTCTGTTTCTCCTTGTTTTATCTTTCCTTTAAAAGTTTTTTTTTTTTTTTTTTTTTTTTTTTTTTTTTTTTTTTTTTTTTTTTTTTTTTTTTTTTGTGTGTGTGTGTGTGTAGTACGAATCTGTGTGCTCTTGTGTGCGCATGTAGAAGCACAGGAGGTTGTCATAGGTCTTCCTTACCCTCTGCCTTGCTCCTTTGAGACAGGTTCTGCCCCTGAACCTGAAGCTCATTGGTTCAGCTCTTGGTATCTGCTGTCTCTGTCCCCAGTGCAGGAGTTGCAGGCACATGACCCTATGGCTTGCTCTCCTTGTCCTCTTCCTTAAAAAATAGTTTTACTGATTTTTTTTAAGAAGTTGCAACATATTATGACCATAATCAGACTGCCCTCCCCATCTCCATCTTCACCCTACAATCCCCCCCACTCCCTGGCTTCATGTCCTCTATTAAGTTCTTTTACTTTTATTAAAGGCCTATTGAGTATAATTTGTGTTGCTCAAATGCCCTTTGGTGTGAGTCTGTCTCCTGGGGCCTGGACAAACTATCCCAAGTTACACTCTTAAATAAAACTGGCTCTTCCTATCCCAGAAGCTATCATTTGCTAATAGTTCCTCAGCTAGGAAACTTTGCTCACTATCTTGATCTGTGCTGGGTTTTTTTTCTAGCTTGGGCTTGCACAGGTCTTGTGCTTGCTGTCATAAGGTTCATATATGCAACCAACGTATTGTGTTTGAAAAACACAAGGAAATTGTGATTTCCACACCACCTATGGCTCTTATTAAAAATATTTTATTTATTATTTTTATTTTTATGAGTATATTGCCTGCATGTATGTGAGTGCATCCATGTCGTGCAATGCTGTAGAGGTCAGAAGAGGGCTTCAGATTACCCTGGAACTGGAGTTAAGCATGGTTCGTAGCCACCATGTGGGTGCTGGGAATTTAACTTGGGTCCTCTGCAAGAGCAGTCAGTGCCCTTAACTGCCGAGCCATCTCTCTAGCCCAGCACCTATGGCTCTTACAGTTTTTCTGCCCCATCTTTCTCAACAATTCCTGAGCTTTAAGAGGAGAAGTTATGATATAGAGGTCCCATTTAGGGCATAGCATTCTGCAGTCTCTGCACTAATTGTGGGTCTCTCTGTTAATCTCCATCTTCTGCAAGAAGTTTCTCTGGTGAGAGCTGAGAGATGCACTAATCTATGGGTATATCAGTAAGTCACTAAGAATTGGTTTATGCTATATCTGTTTAGCAGAATAATAATATTGGGCTCTCTTCTATGACCTGTCTAGTCACAGGTTCTTGATCCTGATAACAGTGCCAGATATTGGCTCCATCTTGTGTAGTAGCCCTTAAATACAATAAAAAGGTTGGTTACCCCCATAATACTCATGCCACTATTGTACCAGTGACATATCTTTCCAGGAAATTTATTATTGCAGCTCAAAGGCTTCATAGCTGGATAAGGTTGATAATTACTTTTCTGATAGCAGGCATAGCACCTTCTAATACTATGAAAACTAACCAGTAGAAATCAAGCTTTGAGGTCAGTACCAGCTTGATTTCTTCACATTTGTTCAATGACTCACATATGTAATATCTTTAGCAATAGGGTTTTGCTGTCAAGTTCTTATGGGTAACCAAGAGCAATGGCAACAACCAGTATTGTCTGAGTGTTTATGTGACCTCCCTAGTCAACAACTAAAAAAGAGCAAGTCTATACCTAGCATTGGGCTTTTTATTTGTTAGCCTGTGGTTTCTGGTAGGGGCATTGTCCCCCTATTATAGGGTAACTCTATCTAAACTCTTTTTATATATGTATTTGTATATTTTTCTAGAAGCTTCTACAGTAGTAGGTTTCCATATGACTTTTTCAATAGGTCTTTAGTGTTAGTTATCCCTTCCCATACTCCCTACTCTACCCTGCCTCCCAGGGCTCACCCCATTTAAGCATTCCTGTTCCATTATTTCCCTTTCTCCTTTATATCACTGCATTCTATATCCCCCCCATGAAGCCCATCCCATGTCACCTTACTAACTTCCTGACATTTTTGGATTTTCCACCTGAAACATACCTAGCATTCACTTATGAGAGATAACATGTGGCATTTGTCTTTCTGAATCTGGGTTACCTCACTCAGTGTGACTGTTTTTTGTTTCATCCATTTACCTGTGAATGTATCATGCTTTATTATCCATTCATCATTTGATGGACATCTAGGTTGTTTCCATTTCCTGGCTATGGTGAATATAGTATTAATGAACATGGATGAGCAGTATCTTTGCAGTAGGGTATAGAGTCCTTTGGATATATGCCTAATAGTGGTATGGCTGGATCATGTGGAAGATCTATTTCTAGGTTTTTGAGGGATCGCCACACTGATTTTCACATTGGCTGCACCAGCTTACACTCCTACCAGCAGTGAATAAGTGTTCCACTTTCTACACATTTTGTCAGCATTTGTCATTGTTTGTTTTTTATGGATCTTAGCCATAATGAATGGTGTAAGATAAAAATCTTAAGGTAGTTTTAATTTGTACTTCCTTAATGGCTAAAGATATTGAACATTAAAAATATATTCTCATCCATTTGCATTTTATTTTTTGAGAACTCTCTCTTTAGTTCCTTTCCACAGTTTTTAATTGGGTTGTTTGTTTTGTTGATATTTATTTTTTTGAGTTCTTTGTATACTCTAGATACTAACCCTCTGTCAGATGCATACCTGGTAAAGACCTTTTTCCATTTTGTAGCTACCTTTTCATTCAAATTATGGTGTCATTTACTGTATAGAATTTTTTTAGTTTTACAAGGTCCCATTTATTAATTGTTGGCCTTAATGCCTGGGTTATTGGGGTTCTGTTCAAAAAGTCCTTTTCTGTGTCTCTAAGTTCTAGTGTATTCCCTACTTTCTTCTCTTTTCAGATTCAGGGTATCAGGTCTTATGATCAGGACCTTGATTCATTTGCAGTTGAGTTTTGTGTAGGGTGAGAGATAGATATCTACTTAATTCTTTGATGTGAAGCTATCAAGTTTGACCAGCATCATTTGCTGAATATACTGTCATTTCGCCAATGAATATTTTTGGCCCCTTTGTCAAAAACCACATGGGTGTAAGTGCACTTTGTCTTCTCTCATCTCAGTTTTTGCTTTTCCCTTTGAGTTCATGTCAGAAACAAGGTTTTTCTACATGTTCCTAATGCAGGTATCTGTTGTTATTAAATGCTTATTAGTCTGTAGGCAGTACACATTGTAGGTACCTCTGTTGTTCTCAGTCTTAGTGTTAAGTAAGTAGTATATCCTGGGTCTTAGGGATGAGGTCAGCTTAATGACCCTGTCCCCACTCCATATGTCTAGTGGTCTGTGTGTAAGAGGTACTTTTGTCACTCTTCCAGGGATAGTTTATACTCCTGTTCTCTTCTCCAAGATGCAGTTGATGTTTCCCTGTGCTCTGAGGCAAGATTTTCCTTTTGCAGTGGGTTAGGCTTGTGTCTATAGGAAAGGCAGGTGAGGGGTATAAGGGTGCTTTATGACTTTACCCCCCACAGTCTTGCACCCAAAGGTTTTCCAAAACTGCTTCTGCTTCCAACTCGAAGAGTCCTCAAGTTGGGTCCCAATTCTCCAAGGGGGTGCCTGATGGACCTCACTAATTTTAGGAATTCCTTAAAATTTTAAACCAAATACTAACTTATATGGTGAGCAGTGCCATCTCTTCTTGCACGTGTTTCCTTTTTTCTTAGATTTCAGGTCTTCCTGCAAATTCAGCTGTTTTCAGTTTTAGGTACAGTGCAATTTTAGGTTATTTGGTAGTCTTTTTGTTCTTTTCATTGTTATAAATCTGAAAATGATATTCCTTCTAGCTTGCCATATTCTAAAGGGAAACTAGAAGTCCACTGTTTGGGGGAAGTTTTGAAATATTTTTACATTATATTTCTGCTTTAGAACTGCAGATAGGCAAGAGATTTATTACATGGTAATTTTTTTTTTTTTTAGGTAAAAATGCTGCACACTGCTTATCCCTCTGGTTAAGTACATCTGCAAACAACACTCTTCCTAACGAAGAGAGACTGCAAAGAAAAGGCTTGTTCTGGAGGTTAAGTCTCTCTCTCTCTCTCTCTCTCTCTCTCTCTCTCTCTCTCCTCTCTCTCTCTCATCTCCATCCCCCATCTCTCATTGCTCTCTTGTTCTCCCCTTCTACTTCTTGGTTGCACATCCATGTGTTTCTGATTTGGACTGATTATCCCAGAATAAATCGCACACGTATGAATCAGCATATGTGCTGTGCTCCAGCAGTTTCCCTGCTTCAGGGACTGAATCATGAGCACTGAACCCAGGATCAGAGTCGTGCTTGACTCCCTTCATCAAGTGACTTCACATCTCTGTGCTTTCCCTCATTTGTCTGGTGTTGCTCCTTGCTCACTGGCTTCTCTTCGGTCTCTGCTGATTCGTTCTTGCCTCACCAATGTCTTAAACTGGAGCGTCTCAGGACTGAGACTTTGGATCTCTTCTCTCAAGTCCTCTGCTCTCTTGATGATCTCATCTAGTCTCATGATTTTAAGAGGATCTAAAACTAACAAGTTGAAAATTTGTATCTCCAGTCCTGACTGTTCCCTTCAACTTCAGACCCATTTAATCAATTCCCTATTCAACATTTCTAGTTGGCTTTCCGACAGCCACCTAGAATTTAGCATATCTTAAACTGGGCTCCTGAAAGAATTCTATCCCCACCTTTCTTCTGCTTAGTCTTTCCCAAGTCAGTTAAAGACCTCACCACCATTCTCTTCACTCAGTTCAAAAACTCTGAAGACAACGGGAGCTATTTTTATTCCCTTTCTTGGGTATCGCACTCTTGATTCATCTGCAAATCTTTGCAGCTTTACTTTCATATTTTATACAGAATGTGGAGGGTCTCTGTTTTTCTCACATTCTTTCCTATCTTGATTCAGACTACAGACATCAATTACTTAGATGATTGCCATAGTTCTGTAGCAGACTGCTTTTACTTTTCAGAATGTTCTCTACACAGCACAGTAATCCTAAATTAGGAACGAGCTCTTATCACTCCTCTGCTGAAAACCTCTCATAACTTACATAGTAAAACCTTCAGGCCTCCCAGCGTACTATGAATTTGGCTCAGCTGTCTCTGGTTTTACCTCCCATGATTTTTCCCTCATTCATCTTCTCCAGCCACAGTAACCACGCATGTTACTCTCTCTGTGCTTCACACCTTCTACTCTTTTAGCCCAGAATGGTCTTATTCCACATACCTGACAGATTAGCTGTTTGTGTCTTTATCCTAAAGTAAAGCCTTCTCCTTCCTCTGTTGAAGGTCGTGTGCCTGCCCACCCTTACCCTTCCTGATGGTCTTTGGCTATACTTTCCTCCATCATTTTTTCTACCACCTGCAGCTGTCAGATTGGTTATATTGTGCCTCTGTAACAATTCTTGAATCTTGATGGCTTAGAAACAACAAAAATATGCTGATTGCTCAATCACTTGTTTGTTAATATGACTGACTTTCTGTTCTTTGTAATAACACAAGACCAAGACTCTATCTGGTTAATTTATTACTTGCAGGAAGGAAAGATAGTAAAAGTTCTTATACTAACAACTCTGTGTGCCAACCTGAAATTTTCATGTCTTCTTTTTGTGTACAGCCTAGTATTGAGGATTAATTATATGATCATTACTAATTTCAAGGAGAAACATACTTCTTTCATGTTCCCAGAATAAGAAAAGAATCAGATGTCAAGAAACAGTACTGGGAGGCTGCAGAGAAGGCTTAGTTTAAAGCACTTGCCTTCTAAACACAATATTTAAATGGGAAATATAAAACTAATATCAAAATACTATGATACAAACAGAAGAGTTTGATTTAAAATATCACTAAAGGAGGGCTGGAGAGATTGCTCAGTGGTTAAGGGCACTGGCTACTCTTGCAAAGGACACAGGTTTGGTTCCCAGCACACACATGGCAGCTAACAGCCATCCCTAACTCCAGTTTCAGTGGATCTGATACCCTCTTCTGACCTCTGTGGGCATTACATGACACAGGTACACTTATGTATATACAGGCAATACAGTCATACACATAACATAAAAATAATAAATACTAAAAATAAAATAAAATATTGTTAGGAAGAAAAATCACAAAGGCCAAACATCTAATATGGAGATCCATTATCATTTGCTGGGAATAAAAACAGTTTCACAGTGAAAGTGTTGCAAGGGGAAAACTGGACAGCATAGTCACAGTCACTCTTGACAGTAAAGTTAATCATCATTGTTTTAAAGGTCTGCCCATATTCCAGGAAGGAGAGCTTCTAGGGCCCTAGCCTAATGATGCTATTATGATAGCCCCCTGATACGCCCTGGGTCAAGTATTTGATACTCTATCAGGGACAGGCCTGTGTTTCCTTCCTAGGCCAAATTTACTGTTTTACTGTGCAGCCAGTAAGCCCCTTGCACTACAAATATGCAGCTTTAGATTCTCCGCATCTAAACCACCACTTCTTCCTGATGACATGCGTGCCGATTGCTCTCTGTGTGGTTATGGAGAGCCTTTTCAGATTTAATGAGAGGAGACATGTATTGGTTTTCCTGCCCAACCCCTCACCAGCTGAGTTTTATGATTCTATAAAAAATAGAAGTTAAGAAATGAAAGGAATGGTAAGCACATTTGCTTTTGCCCCAGGCTTAATGGAAATGTGCTGTTTCTGCTGACAAGAGCTGCTAATAGGTGTTTCCCACATGTGCTTCTGTGTGTTGTGGATCTGTATGACAATATATCTCAGGCTTCAGTTGGTGCCCAGAATTCTGGGGGAATGTTTTCGATCCTACCAGTATAATTCAGAGAGACTAATCTCTTGGCATCCAAACATATAAAATTCTGTGCTAAGATTATCTACCAGGAGGTATTGTAAAGGTCTTGGAACTGTTTAGGACTTGTTTTGTTTCATGTCTCATGTTCTTTTTCTGAAGGGGTGGATACAATGTTCTGTAAAGTACGTATGATTCCTTGAATATACTCATTGTATTGCGCCTGAATTTGCTTAAATGGATTATATCAATGAAGAAGAAAGGGAAGAAGGAAACAATGAAGGAATGGTGCCAGGGAGTAGCTGTCCTAAAAATAAATGTAATAAAAGGAACCTAGGGAAAGCATGTAAGTGAAAATAATCCTTAAGTTGATAATAAGTGATTCTGTGACCAGAGGCTAACCAGTGAGATTCTGTCCAAAGGGAAACTCCAGGATTTCATGATTCCCAGCCTTCTTAATCCTGTTTTATAATTTTGTCAACCCTTCCCCGCCAAGCATTGTTGCCTTTTTGGTCTGAAGTTAATGCATCCTGTTTGTATTCCTGATTCCAACTTTGAGGTTATTATGCTACATTAGCAAATAACTGTAAGTCTTTCAGATGACCACTAAGTTGGTTCTGAAAGACAAATGTCTCATGCCTCTTGCCAAATGCCGTTTTGCAAGGAAAATGTACTGATGAACTCCAGAAATTCATGTCTAGAACTACTGTCCAGGCCTTTGCTAATTAAACTTGTGTTTAGGAGGGAGAAATACAGTTCATACTAAAAGTTAATCCACAGTCTGGCTCCAGTGTATCTGTCCAGTGTCTTCATGAGAGAAGGACAGAGAACAGAAAAAAATTATTTCAAGTCTCGTCCAAGTCTTGGGTTCCAAGTATCTATGAACATGATCTTGGCAGTTCAATCAGATTGGAATATTTGTGGATTTTTGTTTTGTTTTGTTTTGTTGAGACAGGGTCTCCCTGTCCTCCTAGCTGGCCTGGAACTCATTATGTAGAACAGACTGGCCTTGACCTCACAGAGATCTGCCTGCTTCTGCCTCCCAAGTGCTAGGATTAAAGGCATGTGCCACCATGTTTAGCTGAAATATCTTCTTTTTGTAACTATGTTCAGTTTTCAGATCCATGCAGGCCTCTGTCTTGATCATTTTTTAATTGAATACTCTTCCAAATCCCGACTTATTTGGCACTTATTTCAAAGCTAGGCTAAAGCACCTTCTTCCCCATGAACATTTCTCTGTAGAATAGCCTCTGCTTCCTTTAAATTCAATATCTAAATCATCACATTGTATTGTAATAGTATTTCCAACTGTCTGGTGATGTCCTCCAGGTCAAAAATAGTATTGCTGACTCTGAGAAATGTTTCTAAAAGTACCTTCCTGCACGCCTCAGAAAAATCTATTTCCTCCTTTGCAAATGTAACTTTTTGCTCATAGGTATTAGCCTGCTTTAAAATTAACTCTTTAAGGCGGATGTGGTGGCACATGCCTTTAATCCCAGCACTTGGGAGGTAGAGACAGGGAGAGCTCTGTGAGTTCAAGGCCAGCCTGGTCTCCATAGGGCATCCAGGCCAGCTGTGGCTACAGGGAAACTGTCTCAAAAAGATAAAAAAAAAGTCATTAAAAAATTAACTCTTTAAATTTTTTCTTTCCTTCTTTCTTCCGTGTGTGTGTGTGTGTGTGTGTGTGTGTGTGTGTACAAGTACACACCATGGTGTACCTTGTACCTGTACCTGTGGAGGTCAGAGGACAACTTGTCCCAACCAGTTCTCTCTTTCCACTTTGGGGGTCCTGGGGATCAAACTCAGGTAGTCAGTCTTGGTGGCAAGCACCTTTACCTGCCGAGCCATCTTGCTGGGCCTCAAACGAACTCTTAAGAAAAGAATACCCCTTTACACTGAGGCATGAGGGCACATAGTGTCTTATATACAATATTTAGCCTGTGCCCACATCCTTTTGCTTTTAGAGCATATTATTTTTCTATCTGTATGCGTAGCTTTTTAAAATTCTTATTTTAGGAGCATTAGGGAGTCTTTTCCTGTTTCAATCCGGTCTCAGGGAAGAAGACAGATGGTTACAAAGTAGTATAGATGAGAGTGAATGAGAAAGGTGATGAGTCTAAAGATGGAGAAGGCGAGGTAGTCTTTGCAAGCCTAGTCTTTAGATATTGTGAAGGTGCACAGGATACAAGGCTAGGAGTTTAGTTCCTCCAAAGGGGGAACTGTCCACCCTACAGGGGGGCATAAAAGTACATGTGGAATGAAAAGATTTGATGATGACCTCCAGAGAATACAGGGTGAGGTTTTAGAGTTTGAAAATACACACAGTGAGGGGAGAAAATAGATCAAGTGAGCAGCTTAGGGAAGCTCATAGGCATTTCACAGACCAAAAATTAAAGTCAGTACAAAAAACAAATCTATACTCTGTAATGGAGAAGCAGACTTTTCAGGGCTAGGATAGCTTTGTTTTTATATCCCTGAGATCTTACATAGGGTTTCACTCAGGATCTTCTTCCTAGAAGATATTAAATTACAAAAATGATCATTCCTTTTAAGTAAAAAAAAAAAAAATACTAGTAGATCAATTATACATTCTATAGTATTTTTATAACAAGTTACAATTAGGGTGTTTATTTTTATCTAGTACAAATTGTGTACTACACATATATGTATACAAATTTTTTTCTTATTGTTTAATTATGGTTGGCAGATACATGTTTATAGTGGTAGCTACATTATGATGTTTTGAAATACGTATCATTGTAGAATGGTGAAGGCAAGTTAATGAAAAAGTTAATTACATCTATATAGGTACTATTTTTATATGTATGGTAATACAATTTAATATTCAATTACAATTTGAAAGTATATAACACATTGTTAAAAACTGTACAATTTCTTAATTTTAAAATATATTTTATTTATTATTTTTATTTTATGTGTATGAGTGTATTGCCTGCATGTATGTGAGTGCACCTGTGTTGTGCAGTGCTGCAGAGGTCAGAAGAGAGCTTCGGATTCCCCTGTGTATTAGTCACTTTTCTGTTGCTGTGATATAAACACTGACCCAAGCAATTTATAGAAGGAAGAATTTATTTGAGCTTACAGTTCCAGGGGAATTACAGTCTGTCTTGGTGGGGAGGCATGGTGGCAGAGGTGGCTGGAGACGAGGAGTGGAAGCTAAGTTCTGCATCTTCCAGCAGGCACAGGAAACAAGAGAGCAACTGGAGATCTGGTAAGGAGATCTCTCTAAGCCCACCCCCCAGTGACAAGCTTCCTCCAGGATAGCCACACCTTCTAAAACCTCCCACAATTTTTTAATACAGTTTTTAATTTTTTTAAATACAGTTAAAATCTATGTTATATAATAAATCATTTGAACCTACAAAATAAAATATTTAAGTTAATTTGAATAGAAGAGGTTCAGTTTTGACCAAAACATCAGAGATTATTTGTGAACTACAGATCAATTGTCATTTCTTCTCAATGCTGACAGGAAGAGTTAGGGTTTTATTCAGTAACATATATATCAGTTTTTTTAAATACAGTTAAAATCTATGTTATATAATAAATCATTTGAACCTACAAAATAAAATATTTAAGTTAATTTGAATAGAAGAGGTTCAGTTTTGACCAAAACATCAGAGATTATTTGTGAACTACAGATCAATTGTCATTTCTTCTCAATGCTGACAGGAAGAGTTAGGGTTTTATTCAGTAACATATATATCAGGATGGACTAGAAACAATAAGCACTGATTTATTGGACAGGACTAGTAAAGAAGGTGAATAGGATGAGTATGGTGGCACACACCATAGATCCCAGCATTCAAAAGGCAGAGGCAGGCAGATCTCTGTGAGATGAGGCCAGCATGGTCTACAGAGTGAGTTCCAGGGCAGCTGGGGCTATAAGGAGACCCTGTTTCCAAAAAAAGGTGAAAATGAATTTCAGAGAAACACTGATTCATTTGCAACCTATTACAAGTGATTTTAATGATAGAAACCACAATCCCTATGTTGGCTGGCCAGAAGAATTTCTTCTATTGTAATGAAATGATTGTGCTCTAAAATGACCTTCAGTGAAGTAGGCAAGGTTAAGTAGGAAGATGTAAAGTGGAGGTGAAACAGGGATGTCCCTTACAGGGTTAGCTTTTCAGTGGAGAGCTGCTTACTGTTCAAGCACCAGGATGATAGTAAAACACCAGTAGTGTACTTCTCCATGCAGGATGCAGTTCCATAGGGAAATAGGAAAGATGATTCTGCAAGGGCAACTTAGGCAAGGCCAAGAAGTAAACTTGTTTGTGAATAGGTTGGTAATAGTTGACTTTTGGCATCATCAATGAAAAGATCAGTAGTTTAAGAAGGCCGGAGGACTGAGTATTTGGAAACAGAACTGCACATTTCAGTCAGCTCAGCTGCTTTTTAGTGAGCAAAGAAGTTACCAGTGAAGCTTTGAGTATGAGTTCTGCAAAGAAGCAAAAGACTGAACCTTGCTGAACTGCCAAGTTAGAACCAGAAGAAGAAAAGAAGTGGAGAGAGTGATAGAGAACAAGGAGGCTCAGGACATGCCCGGATGGGAGAATGTTGGCGTAGTGTGCAGGAGTCCTAGGTTTGATTCCTAGCACATGGGTATACACACACACACACACACACACACACACACACACACACACTGAGCATGTGTGGGAGGAAGAAACAGAGAGAGAGAGAGAGAGAGAGAGGTTAGAGAGGTTGGTTATTGTGTCATAGGGTAAAATCAAGGTGTGTCTAAGTGTGTAGATGTACATACATACATATGGACATGGAAGAATGCTTGCATTATATTGGCCAAAGGTTTTCAATATTATAGAGAAATGATGAAGAATGAGAACTTCCAACACATGTTTCAAACACGGAATTCCCCAATCTACATTAGACTCATCTCAGATATTTTCAGAATCATTAAAATCATGGAACTTATTCTAATGCTAATGTGGGAAATAATAGATTTTCTAAGTTTCTGTCTGTCAATAGTGAGGTAGGTAAAGGTTAGACTTAATCTTTCATTGTTGCTTAGAGCAGGCGTGGGTGCATCCTCACTTCTTCAGTTGAATTTAACATGGTGGGGTTAGTGTCACTGCCCCTGGCCATGCTGCTTCAATGGGACATCAGATTTCTATGCATGGCTGACATTAGATCCCTATAATAGCAGTGGCACAAAAATTTTCTGTGCACTTTTGATGGTTAGATCCCATAGAGTTAATTTCTCACTCAGAATGAAGACTTCTTTATGGTAATGGCATAGAATGAAATCAGATGTTTACGTTCTGATGTTAATTTTCGATTAGAGAAGGGATGATAGAAACAGTATTTTGGCCAACAAGAGATTTGGTTAGCTCAGGTCTTCCATAGTGTCTTGTAGAATGAATTAGCACAGATAACAGCCTAACATTCATCTTTACTTTTCCGGAGTCTGAGATTGCCTTCTTCGTGTCTCTAGTCCTTCTTGACATTAAAAAACCTGGGTCTTTCAGTGCTGAGTTATTTATGCTACCATTTGTAACCAACCCACTCCTGACTAGTGCTACTCCAAATTACTCAGCACGAGGCTTACTTCTCTACATAGTATTTCTTGAGCACATTGAGTAAGAACTTTTACAAGTTTATATCCTGTAATGTTTGCAATTTCTTTAAGCAAATTCATTTATCTTCTTTTTGATTCCTATCTACTACAATAGAATCTTTAGGAAAGATTTCTCTGCATGATGGAAAATGGGTAATTAAAATTGTACCCTTAACTAAATTCATTAGGTAAAAATTCCTTAAGTAAAAATCCAATACAGGTATTGTTACATTGTACATGGGCAAGAAAACAGAAAGCATCAGCCAGAAATGGTCAGTGAACTGAAGTGATTTGGTAGACAAAATAGAGAACTGTAAATAGCAAAATTCTTGGGTTCATGTATAGAGGCTACCAAACACCAATTGTTTTATTGTCATTTAGCTTTTGGTTAAAATGTAATCAGTAACAAATGTTTTAAATGGCACAATCAGCTTACAGGAAGGGTCTATACTGGCTGACTTTCATTTAAGCTGTCATCTATAAATTATTTTTAGTGCCTTTCATCCAAACATGTTTTCTATTTAAAACTTTCTCTGAGCATGTAAGTTGTTTGTTGTTAAGGAATTGTGAGGCAGTATTTTTACCATGTGCTATCTATAATTACCTAAGATTTAAATTTTGCGTTATTCATTTCTCAGCAATTGTATGTGAACTTAATTCAGTAAAATAGTTTCTCTCTCTGACACAGTGATTGTTTTTTCATGTGCCCTAAGGGGCCTTTCATGATCTGTCGCTGCAGCTTAATTGCCCACTCCTTGACCCCTTACATCCTGTCATACTGACTGACCTTTAAATGTGTCAACTACTTTTTCCCTCAACTGCTCCTAGGGTTTCTTATGTCCAAGAATACTGCTTCCTTCTTCTGTCTTCCTACTGTTCCTTCTCTTTCCTATGCTGTTACAGTTTGGTTGACTAGCTCCTAACCATCCATTAAATGTATTGTCTGCTCAGGTGACAGCAATACTGAGCTATGGAAGGTAGGGGCACCTCAGTGATGTAAAATTTTTCCTACTACCAACAAACTGCTTTGTCAAGATGCATCATTTTCTCAGTCTTATGATGCCTGCTCCTGGCTAGTCTTGATTATCTCAATTTGTTTCAGGCTATTATGTCTCTATCCTCTCTCCCTTATTATTTTAAAAACAGTTCATTACACACTGGGAACGTTCATTTTCTGTTTAAGGAACAAACTCCCATGAATAGCTCTTGCAATACCTAGAAGACAATCTCATTTATTTATTTTAAATTTGCAATTTTTAGTAGAATGGCGACATTTCATTGCATGCCGTATGTTCTGCTTATGAGAGAAAGGAAAAACACAAATTACTTCACACTAAAAAGCAGAGTAGTAATTCATACTTTCAACTTATTTCTGCATTTTAAAATCAGGACGATTTTTGCTTCTCCAAATGGGTTCATTTGGTTAGATTCTTGCTAATATTTTCAAATCTTATATAGTTCTATTTTAAGCATCTAGCCCAAAGCTTGGGTCATGCCCACCTTGAAAAACCGAGAAATTTTAATAGTGTGAGACCAGTAGGGTATAATTCCAAGTCAATTCTTTCTTTGAACTTCAATAATCCAACACTACATTAATCACAGATCAAAGCAGATGCTAGTAATAAGGTATACAAGTATCACATTGAGTGCGACCAGGAAAATTTCATTTTAATATTTTAAAATTTCTTAGCCATTTAAAATGTTTCAAATTTTGCTGTGAAAAAGAGAAACAAATGTCAAAATGGCAATAAGCTTCAAACACAATAGGTATTTACTTTCATAATCAGAAGGCCCCAACTGAGGTATTTGGATGACAAGGCCAACATTTATATCCAATATCACTTTAGTGTTAAGTATAAATAACAATAAAGTTAATCTTTCCAGAACTGGTTAATTTGGAGATGAACAAATATATAATTAATGTAGATTAAAATAGTCTCAAAACAGAAATAACTAAGATAGTGAGAAAAACAGCTGAGTTATTTAGTCTACATGGTAGAGCTCTAAGTATCATCAAACTATATTATATGAAAATTGCAAAAAATCAATTAAAAATTCCCAGATATAAAGTTTGTGGAACACAGTCAAACAATATCACTCTGCCTTTAAAATAATGAATTTAGGGGGCTGGAGAGATGGCTCAGCAGTTAAGAACACTGATTGTTCTTGCAGAAGACCTGGGTTCGAATCCCAGCACCCACATGGCAGCTAACAACTGTCCATAACTCCAGTTCCAGGGGATCTGACAGCCTCTTCTGTCCTCCACGGGCATTGTATAACACAGGTGCACTTACCTACATGCAGGCAATACCCTCATACACATAAAATAAAAATAATAACATATTTTTAAAAATAATGAATTTAATCATAACAAATATTAAATATATGATAAAATAGTATAGCAAAATTTTCTGAATAACTATAATTTGGAGTTGTCCTCATACAAGACAAATATACACAGTCTAAGCAATTAATGTAAAAATAAAAACATTTGGCCATTTCTTTTTTGTTTATTTGAACATTTCATACATGAGTACTGTATTCACATTATTTCAGCCCCTCTCTCTCCCCTTCCAACTCCACCCATGTCACCCCAACTCCTCAATTTTGTGACCTCTTCTTTGATTATTATTTTTACATATATGTACATATGTACACATATGTGTGTGTATGATTTTATATATTTGTGGGAGTTTGTTCCTTAGACAGAAAGTGAAGATTCCCAATGTGTAACAAACTGATTTTAAAATAATAAGAGAGAGAAGTTAGGAGACATAATAGCCTGAAATAAGTTGATACACACACACACACACACACACACACACACACACAGAGAGATCTACTCAGTCCATTTAGTGGTGCTTTTGTGTACTTGGGCTTAATTAAGGCTGATACCTGGGGGACCTTGTTCCTGGGGAAATCTGATCCCCCCCCATGCTCCAGCAGTCATTGATTGCCTGTAGCTCTTCATTTAGAGGTGGGGCCTTGGAAAATTTTCCCCATCTACATTGGCATGTCAGCTGATTTTGTATTTATGCAGGTTTTGTTTAGTCAATCATACTGTTGAGATTTCATGGGTGCAGCATCCCTGTCATGCCTAGAAGACACCATCTAGCAGTGGATATCCTGTTCTTCTGGTTCATTTGACTATTTCCTTAGAAATTAAGCACAAACAGTATATCACCCATCAGTTTTACACATAAGCATTCATCCAAGAAAAGCAAACATATGTCTACATGAAGACTATACCTGAATTTTCATAGGATTATTCATCATAGTAAAACAAGTAGAAACAGGGGCTGGAGAGATGGCTCAGTGATTAAGAGTACCAACTGCTCTTGGAGAGGACCTAAGTTTGATTCCCAGCACCCACATGGCAGTTAACAACCATCTATAACTCCAGTTCCAAGGGAATCCAATCCCCTCTTCTGACTTCCGTGGGCTTTGCATGACTCGGGTGTACTTATACACATGCAGACAATACACTCATATACATCAAATAAAAATATAAATAAAAACTGGAAACAATCCATAAATTTCTCAATTGTGGAATGGATAGAGGAAAGATCGTAGACACATGAAGTAAAACGCTATCCAGCAATAAGAAAGGTGAACTACTCACATTCAAATTGGTATCACTGATGCCAAATACCTAGTAGTTAGAGATGGGACAAATGAAAACTAGATTAGCAAATGTACACATTCCACGTGCTGCTCTAACAGAATAGTCAAGACTGAATAACTGGTGATGAATACAAATTCAAGGGCTCTTCATTCTGGAGGCTGTGGAGCTCAGTATGAAGGTGCCACTGTGTGGCCAGGGCCTTCTTGCTGTGTCATTATATGGAAGATCATGAAAGGGCAAGTGATCGGGAGCAGCTGAGCGCCCCTTTTGACAGCAGCATTGCTGCACTCTATCAACCAATCTAAATGCTTCTTCTTAGGCTCCACTTCCTTAGAGTGTTTCAGTAGCATTTAAGTTTCAACACTGGCTTCAGAGTGGACAAAATGAATCACTGCATTCTTTAAGGCAAATAAAAATTTTATGTAGGTTATCTTGACATTTGAAAAACTGCCCCCAAGAATGTACAGTATTGCGATTGTACCCCTCTCTTTCCAAAACTTTCA
This sequence comes from Nannospalax galili, assembly GCF_000622305.1. Classification (NCBI taxonomy): domain Eukaryota; kingdom Metazoa; phylum Chordata; class Mammalia; order Rodentia; family Spalacidae; genus Nannospalax; species Nannospalax galili. Next base: position 565,685 of record NW_008351624.1, on the reverse strand, counting down.
TCATCAAGACAGTTTTAGTAGAATCAGATCAAAGGATTCTGTGCAAGTGGGCAAAGAATATACTATATTTCATATATATATAAAATCTCAGGGTGGTAGGTCTTTGTAAGAATGATACACTGTCAACTTTAAAGATAATGAAAAGTTTGAAACTATGAAAAGTGATTTTCCTCCCTGACTTGCAGTTGGGATATAAAGTAGGTAATGATGTTATTGCTTCTTTGGTAAAGCTATTAGCTTTGCCAAGTGGTACTGAGATGCCAGCACTGGTAGGTTCAGTCTGTCTCATTCAGTTCTCCAGAGTCACTAGACTGTGAAGTCTTGACCTGAGGAATCAGAGCACTGGGAGTTCTGACCTAGGTGGAAACTCTGACTGTTTTAGCTGAGAAAACAGCTGGGAAAACAGATATAATGTTCTCCATCGGTAGAAAAATATCCTCACCCCTCAGACTATGGACACTTCTGAATTCAATCATTCTAAATTTACTAGCAAATGTCCTCTGGGTATTTGATGTCCTTAATGTCTTAATAAATAGCTGTCTTGGGAGTCATAGCTCTGTGGGGATTGCTCTGAGGTGGCGTTATAAGGGGATCTCTCCATGTGAACAGAGACTTATTTCCTATACTCTTGGAGCACATGTTGCCTGTGGGAACATGTGCTTCTGCTGACAGGCTCACCACATGCCATCCTGAAGTGGGAATGTGCTAATCTGCCCCAGAATGGGATCATGAGGTGCTGAATGTAGATTGTGCTTCTTGCTAAAAGATGATGGTGTATGAAGAAGTTCAAGTCCTGAGTTTATTTAACTTTTATTTTTATTTTTATTAACACTGCACTGGGGCAAATGTTCATATGATTTATGGGATTTTTATCACAATATTTTTTCCCAATTTTTAAGTGTTATTTTTATTTAGAGTTGTTAAAAGCTTACTTTATCTGTTCATTGTACTCAGGGTTTTTCTGCTTTTATGTTTTCAGATATGTATTTATTAACCATAAGTAAAAATACTTTCTGTTCCTGGAGCTGTGCTGTTAACACACTATTTCCTAAGTATCCAGAACCTCTTTAACTCCACTGTTCTTAATATCCCTGATTGAACATGTACTCTCTGCATATGGTAAAAGAATTTCATCTGAAGTTTGGGGATCACAATGTCTCTATTTGACCTATACCAGGCATTCTGGCACCAGTATCCTACAACTTAAAATTTGGAAAAAAGTTGCACAGCAACTACTTTGTGAGCATTTATAATAATTCTGCACATGCACACCCACCACCCCCACCGAGGAGGTGATCTAATTCCTTCCATTTGCCTATCTCTTGTTCTGATACAGTATCATGCTGTGGCATAATATGCTAAATTTCCTCATCCCTGAACTACTGTCTCTATAACCAGTAGATAGGCTGTATTGCAGATGAAAGTCCAATCAAGCATCTTGACATTTCAAGACTAGTGAAAGCAGTTTTAATCACACTGTATTTAATTAATAGTAACATTAAATTTTCATACTCTGTAAAGCATTGAGCTGAAATTACTTTTTTCATGTTTCTATTAGTATCAATGGCCTTCAAGTTACTGGCAAAAATGTTAGGCTATTAAGTACTTAGGGTCAGGAACAACCAATTGTATAGTTTCCTTTGCTATTCTATTACCCTGTGGCTAGTGCAGAAAAATTACTGGAACTTTTAGCAAATTTCTTAGACTTATAAAAATCAGAACAGGGAGAGACATTTGAGCACCAAGACTTTATTACAGGAGTTCATTTTGACTCCTTAACAATCAAGGTAGATGTTAAATTATTGCCAAAACTTAAGTTAAAATTATCATTAGCAAATCTTAACATTATAATTTAATGAAATATGCTCTCAAGTATGTTTTTGGAAGCTTTTGAATATGCTGTCACATATTTTCTTAATACAGAAATTTTAATTGTGATGTCTTGATACTCTTTATTAAGCTAATGTGACAGTAAGACATTAGACTATTTTAAAAGAGTGAGTGCATTTGCAACATGGTTTGCTTAAAAAACTTGCTAATAGCCGGGAGTGGTGGCGCACGCCTTTAATTCCAGAACTCGGGAGGCAGAGGCAGGTGGATCTCTGTGAGTTCAAGGCCAGCCTGGTCTACATAGTGAGTTCCAGGACAGCTGGGGCTACAGGGAGACCCTGTCTCAAAAAGACAAAAAAAAAAAAAAACCAAAACTTGCTAATATAGTGGGTCTATGTGAGGTCAAGGCCAGCCTTGACCACATGGCGAGTTCCAGGCCTTACCGGGAGACTCTGTCTAAAAAAGACCAAAAACAAAAACAAAAAAGAAACCCCCTTTGCATATATATATATATATATGTGTGTGTGTGTGTGTGTGTGTGTGTGTGTGTGTGTGTGTTTAGTTGAATGAGAAATACTATTAGCACTACTAAAACTACTAATATCAGTGCTCTAATGGCAAAAGGCATGAGTGTCTTTTTCTATCAGAAAGGGTTTGAGTAATGTCATTACAGAGCTGAGGAGGGCTTTCTCCCATTCCACAATGGCATGATGGCATACCAGACAAGAGCTTCAGTCACAATTTTTGCACACATAGGTCACTGACTCTGTTTTATTGCTGAATCATATCCCATTGTATGAATGAGCCATGGTGGTTCATCTACTCAGCCACTGACAGATTTTTATTTGGGTTTGTTTCCAGTTTCATGTTGTTTGAAGACACTCGTACAAGTCTCTACACAGGCTTATATTTTCATTCTCCTAAGTGTGACAGTTAACCATGAAATTAATGGGTTATTTGGTATCTTTTCAACAGTTCTTCAGTTACACATTTAACATTCACAATTAAAATGTATGAGAGTTCCAAATTCTATACAACACATAACTAATTTGTTGTTATTTTAACTTTAGTCACACCCTATACTTGTGGTATTAATTTTTATTTCCCTGAAAACTGGTGATATTGACCAGAAATTGGCAAACTATGACTTGTTTGACAAATAATAACTGGATGTGCGTGCATGTGTGTGCGCGCGCGCGCGTGTGTGTGTGTGTGTGTGTGTGTGTGTGTGTGTGTGTGTGTGTGTTGTATGCATGTGCTGGGTATGGTATATGTACGTGTGCATATGTATGGGTACCCCATGTGTGGGTCTGTATGTGTGTGTGTGTGTGTGTGTGTGTGTATGTGTGTGTGTGTGTGTTGTATGCATGTGCTGGGTATGGTATATGTATGTGTGCATATGTATGGGTACCCCATGTGTGGGTCTGTATGTGTGTTGGGGGGTACCCATGTGTGTGCCCATGCACAGATGTGTGGGTCTGTATGTGTGTTGGGGGGTACCCATGTGTGTGCAAAGGCCAGATGATGCCTTCGAGTATCTTCCTCTATCCCTTTCTGCCTTCTTCCTTTGAAACAGGTCTTTCACTGAACCAGTGAACCCCTCTCTCTGTCTTTTGCACCTCTGCCAGCCCTGGGGTTACAGACACATGCAGCTATGTCCAGCTTTCTATGTGAGCGCTGGGAGTCTGAACTCAGATCTCTTAATTGAGCATCTAACAAGCACTCTCACCCACTGAACCATCTCCTCGCTCCATAGAGCTTCTTTTGTTTTAGAATTGCAGAACTAATTTGTTGTCATAAAAACCTAAAATAATTACTATCTGACCCCCAGAGGAGAATACTTGATTACCCTGAGGTTTAGCATCTTTTTATGATCTTTCTTGGCTACCATATATCTCCTTGGATAAAGAAGCTACTCAAATATGTTAAAATCATTTTCTTTTTTCTTTTTTCTTTTAGTTTTTATTGAATATAAAGAACTTTTGTACATTGGATGCAAATTTTCTTGGGACTTTTTTTTTTTAAATTTCAAAGCTTTAAAAATTTGATCAAGTCTATTGTGCCATGATTTTAATTTGTTTCCCATACTATATGTGAATTAATAGGAACTGATTCAATTAGTTAAATACTTTATAAGATACGAATTTCTATGGAAAAATAAGTGTCAGAGCAAATATAGAGATTGGTACTGTGAATGTAATGGGTGGAATAAGAAAATATCCTATGAGTATAAATAGGGGTGAGTTCTCAGTCCTTCCATGAGTTCTTATTTTACTGCCTTCAATGTTATAACTGTTCTTTTACTTAGCACCCTAAGGAAATTCAGCTTAGGCCCAATCTTGCTATTTAGATTATTTCTAACATCTTCCTTAGGGTCTTATAACATCGAGATCATGAAGCTATGGCTTTCTTGTTGTTACAAGAATACATGCTTTTTATTTTTAGAAGAAAGCTTTAACATGCCATTTTTATGTTGCAACCATTTTATCATCTTGAATGATATCGTATCAACAATTTAGATCATGTGAAATATTTTGGAAAGTATAAGATAACCATGTGATGTTAGATGTGAAAAAAAAACCTCTATGGAATATATTTTAATGGAGATTCCTTTCTCTGAGGTCTGGAACTGGATGTCCCAATGGCTTAGCTGGTTTTACTAAAGTGTAGATTCTGTTGTGATTGTTGGTGGTGCTTAAGGTGTTGTTACTATTGTTATTCCTGTGAGTTTGGGTTTGTTGCTGTTTGATTTGGTTTAGTTTTAGTGCTGGGGTTGAACTCAGGGAACTCCCTCAGTAACTGAGCCATATCCCCAGCCTGAGCTGTTTCTCTGCAGAAGAACTTGATGAGAACTGTCCACAACCTCTTATAGCAGCTGCAGCAACCCTTCTCACCCAATTGATCTTCTTGTTGATCCAAAGCTCTTTGAACTGACAATGCTGTTTAGGCCTTTATCTGATTTTCCAACTTAACTCCCCGATTTTATGCATTCACTTTTAAAAATTAAAAATGGATTAATTCTAATTTTGTTTTGCAAGAAATATTTGTTTTCTTAGAATTTCACAATACTGTTTGAGATACTGTAAGTTGTTGTAAATTGAAGATTAGAAACCACTGTCATAAATCCAACAATCAGCTTTGCCAAGTCAGTCTTTTTCCAAGGCATACTAGTGCTGCTTTCCCCAAATTCTTGTTCCACTTCCTCTCACATACAATAAAATGTCCTTCTACTGCTCTTCTTTCCCTGTACTGTGAACTTTTTTGGGCAACATGTATGTCATTTTGTGTATGAGTTGTTTAGTTAAGGTTGTATTATGCAGTCTTATTTTCTGTGATATCTATCTTAGTTTACTTGCCAGAAGTCTTAACTATGACTAACTATTAAAAGGTAATTTCCATTACATGAATTGGGCCCCAAATACTCATGCTTTTGTAACTCAAGGCCCACTGGCCACATGTGCTCCACAATAGCTGTGAGTGCAGACCGACACAAACTGTGAACTTTCTTAAAATATTGTGATATTTTTTTTTGCAATCTCTTTGTAACTTGATTAAATGTTCTTTAGTGTGAATTTTGTAAATGAAAATGTCATGTTTCAATGGTTGGCCCCCTTCCAGGATCAAACCATAATAATTCAGAATAAAGATTTAAAATTTTTTTATTGATTTGAAAATTTTAATGTAATGTATTTGAATCATACTCAGACTTCCCTCTCCCTTTCCAGCCCCACTTTACTACTCCCCAACTTCATGTTCTCTGTTACTGTCTTTTTTCTTTAAAGGTATAGAATCTAATCTGTGTTCCCCAAATGCTCTTCGGTGTGGGAATATACCTTGGAGTCTGATCAACCTATCAGGCATCACACCAGTATGGAAAATTGATTCTCTCTCTCTCTTAGCATCTATCAGTTGCCATTAGAGCCTCAGCTGGGAATTCCTGCTGATATCCCTCATTCATGTTGGGCCCCTCTCTGGCTTGGGTTTGCACAGGTCTTGTGTATGCTGTCGTAAGTACATACATGTGTTCAGTTGCTGTGCACTACACTGTGGTGTTCAGACAACACAGTTTCCTTGTATTCATCTATCACCTCTGATATGCTTGTTGACATAAATTGCTAGCAAAAAGGAAAAGGGTGGGGTCCTCTGCAAAGATGGTAACTACTTCCATTTTGGTTGACTGGTAGCTGTGTTTATCTCTTTCCTTTCTCGTGTTTGGTATAACATCCCTTATACTTTCTCAGGGAAGGCAGAGTTCATGAGCAAAATTCTCATATGATACTGAGGCTGCCTCTCTGTGCTCTCAGTCAAGTGTGAATAAAGCCCAAGTGTGCTAAGAGTCCTTCATCTCTTTTCAACAGAATACTGGAAACAGTTGACTGTGTTTTGACTTACTGTGAGACCTGATAGCCTTCTAATGCCAAGAATGGTCTTGACTTGCATTTGTTCCATTCTATTGAGCAGAACGAAGACACACTGCTTCAAATGGAAAAATTGGATTGGACAAATCCATGATTTTTCTAAAATAGAAATTATTTTATTAAAATCTGGTGAAGTTGAGGGCGCAGACCTGGCTTTGTTAAGCTAAGACTGAGATCCTAGCAGACAGCCTGAGAGGGTGGGCTCCGACCTCCATCAGTGTAGCAGCTGTGATCTCAGCAGACTGCCAGAGAGTGCCAGGCTCTGAACTCCCTCTGGCATAGGGGTGGAGAACACAGGAGACTGTGAGCCCCTGGACCTTGCCTCCAAATGGTGGTGATGGTGAGCTTCCCCTAATTGTGCCATACCCATCCCACTACCTGGGATTTTGTGAGGCCTCTCCCAAGGCCCCAGGGCAGATCTGGCTTTGGTAAACTAAGGCTGAAATCCTAGCAGACAGAATGAGAGGGTGGGTTCTGAGCAGCTGCGATCACAGCAGACCGCCCCGCCCCCCCCAGAGAGTGCCGGGTTCTGGCCTCCCTCTTGTATAGGGACTGAGAACATAGCAGGCCAACTGAGAGTCCCAAAATCGGCGCCCCCCCCTTTTAGGAAATTTCCCAAATTTTCTCTGAGTTCCTGCTAATAGGGCTCCAAACCTTAGAAGGAAGGCTGAGTGCACCTGACTGGAACCTAACTTGGCTACTGTGGGTGCTCCTGAATAGCTGATCTGAAGCCATCAGTTCCCTCCAAAATAAAATCTGAGAGAACCTGAAGCCTACACCAACCAGCTTTACATAACCAATAAGAAAAGGACCTAGGCACCCTGATAATACAAACAGAAGCATACTTCAACTTAATTCTCATATCATAATCATAAACAACAAAAGAAATTCACATGCCAAAATCACAATGAAAGAATAATAAAATGAAAAGCCAAAACATCATGTCCCGACCAAATTTCACCAGTCCTATAGAAGAGTTCTACAAGGAGAACCACCTAGAGATAACCCAGGACACTGAATTTAAAAGAACAATCATGAACATGATCAAGGAATTCAATGAATTTAAAGAACACATAAACAAACAAATCACAGAACTAAAAGAAGATAGGGATAAACTTCTGAAAGAATTCACAAATTAGATAGAAACATTGAAGAAAACTCAGGCAGAAATTAAGAAGGAGGTGCAAAACTCAATAAGCCAAATTGAAACAGCAGGGGAAAGCCTCACCACTAGAATGAAAGAAATGGAAAACAGAGTATCAACACTGGAGGATAAAGTTGAAGAATTGGGCTACTCAAGCAAAGATTATGGAAAATTTAAAAAAAAAACACAGAAATGGAATATGCAAGAGATGTGGGACAACATGAAAAGACCAAATTTATGGATCAAAAGCCCATCAGAATTACAGATGCTTATCCATGTAAATTATGGACCAAGGTATTTCCAGTTCTACATGACAATAGATGCCAGCCCCAGAATACTTTATCCAGCAAAAATGTCTATTATAGTTAAGGGGAAAGAAAAATCTTCCATGACATGAATAGCGTGAAAGAATACATATCCACAAAACCAGCTCTTCAAAGAATACTTGAAGTAATACAGAGAGCAGAGATAGAAACAACTATACCCCAGGGGAGACAAAAGAAAATAAATAAAGGTATAATTGAGGAAACACAAAATTAGGTAGAGAACACAAACAGCAATCAAAATGACAGCAACCAATATACATCTTTCACTAATAACCTTAAATATCAATGGACTAAACTCCCCAGTCAAAAGACACAGGTTAAGTGAATGGATTAAGAAACAAAACCCAACTTATTATTATCTCCAAGAAACTCATCTCACTTTCAAGGACAGGCACTACCTCAAAGTGAAAGGATGGAAAAAAATATATATACCAAGAAAATGGCACTAAGTTTTTTTTTTTCAAAGTAAAACTAATCAGAAGAGATAAAGAGGGTCACTTCATTCTGATCAAAGAAACAATTAACAAAGAAGATATTACAATCCTTAACATATATGCACCAAACTCTGGTGCACCCAAATTCATAAAAACAACACTACAAGATTTTAAGACATAGATTAACCCCAACTCAGTAATGGTAGGGGACTTCAATACCCCACTGTCTCCATTAGACAGGTCAACTGGACAAAGAATAAGCAGAGAGGCATCTGAATTAAATGATACCATCATCAAATGGACCTAACACACATCTCTAGAATATTCCACCTAAGCACCAAAGGATCACTTTCTACTCAGCACTCCATGGAACTTTTTCAATAATTGACCACATACTGGGCCATAAAACAAACCTGAACAAATACAAAAAAAAATGAAATAATTCCATGCATTCTATCAGACCACAATGGAATAAAGCTCTAAATCAACACTGGACAAAGCCCTAGTCACTAAATGAACTTATGGCAATTAAACAACACACTCCTAAACCATGAGTGGGTCAAAGGATAAATAAATAAAGAAAGAAATAAAAGAATTTCTGGAATTCAACAAAAAGTACAATATAACACAACAAAACCTCTGGGGCACTTTAAAAGCAGTCTTAAGAGGGAAGTTTATAGCTCTAAGTGCCTACATTAAAAAATTAGAAAGAGCCCAAATAAATGGCCTAATGCTGCAACTCAAGACACTATAAAGGCAAGAAAAAATGAAACCTAAACCCAGCAGAAGAGAAGAAATAACAAAAATCAGAGCAGAAAATAATGAAATAGAAACAAAGAAAAAATTATGAAAAATCAATGAATCTAAGAGCTGGTTCTTTGAAAAGCTAAAAAGATAGATAGACCCTTAGCCCCATTAATCAAAAGTAAGAAAGAACAAATCCAAATCAACAAATCAGAAATGAAAGGGGAAACATCACCCTAAAGATCCAGACCATTATAAGGGAATATTTTAAAAACCTATATGCTACTAAATCTGAAAATCTAAAAGAAATGGATGGATATCTAAAATCAAGAGTCACCAAAGTTAAACCAAGAAGAGATCAAGAGTTTAAACAGACCCATAACATATACATAAATCAAAACAGTAATACAAACTTCCCAACTAAAAAAAGCACAGGCCCAGATGGATTTACAGCAGAATTCTACCAGACATTTAAAGAAGACCTCCAGCCAATACTACTGATTTATTCAAAATGGTAGAAACAGAGGGAGAACTCCCAAATTCTTCCTATTGAGCCAGCATCACTCTAGTACCACAGCCAGGTAAAGACACAACCAAAAAAGAAAACTATAGATCCATATCCTTAATGAACATAAGTGCAAAAATTCTCAACAAAATATTTGCAAACCTCATACAGACACACATCAAAAAGATCATTTACCATGATCAAGTAGGCTTTATCCCAGAGATTCAGGGATGGCTCTATATATGGGAGTCAATAAACATCATTAATCATATTAATGGACTCAAAGACAAAAACCACATTGTCATCTCAATAGATGCAGAAAAGGCTTTTGACAAAATTCAGCATGCATTTATGTTCAAAGTCCTAGAGGGAACGAGCCTAGAGGGAACAAACCTCAACATAATTAAAGCCATATACAACAAACCCACAGCCAATATCATTCTAAATGGAGAAAAACTGGAAGCATTCCCATTAAAATCAGGAACCAGACAAAGATGTCCACTATCTCCATTCCTTTTCAACATAGTGCTTGAAACTTTTGCTAGAGCAATAAGACAGAAGAAGGAATTTAGAGGAGTGCTAATTGGAAAAGAAGAGGTCAAATTATCACTTTTTGCAGATGATATGATACTATATCTAAGAGATCCCAAAAGTTCCACCAGAAAAGTCCCAGAACTGATCAACACTTTCAGTATAGTGGCAAGTTATAAAATCAATCTACAAAATCAGTAGCCTTTCTATGTAACAATAACAAGCAATTGCAGAAAGAATACAGGAGAAATGCTCCCATTCACAATTGCTGCAAAAAAATTTTTTTGAAATAAATCTGACCAAAGACACCAAAGATCTCTACAATGAAAATTTTAAATCGTTAAAGAAAGAGATTGAGGAAGACACCAGGAGATGGAAGGACCTCCCATGCTCATGGACTGGAAGAATTAATACTGTGAAAATGACCACCCTACCAAAAGCGATATATGGATTCAATGCAATCCCAATAAAAATCCCCATAACACACTTCACAGAATTAGAAAAAATCTTCCTTAAATTCACATGGACACACAAAAGACCATGGATAGCCAAAGCAACCCTAAGCACAAAGAGCAACACTGCAAGGATTACTTTACCAGATCTCAAAGTATACTACAGAGCTATAATCATAAAAACAGCAATGGTACTGGCACAGAAATAGACACATAGATCAATGGAAATTCATTGAAGACCCAAACCCAAGTACACACAATTTCAGCCACCTGAAATTTGATAAAGGTGCCAAAAACACACAATGGAGGAAAGACAGCATCTTCAACAAATGGTGTTGGCAAAACTGGATCTCCACCTGCAGAAGAATAAAACTAGATCTTTATCTTTTACCTTGTGCAAAAGTCAACTCCAAATTGATCAACGACCTCAATGTGAAACTGGAAATCCTGAAACTATTAGAAGAAAATATTGACATTAACTTACAAGATATAGGTGTGGGAAAGGATTTTCTAAATCGAACAGAAGTTGCTCAGGTATTAAGTTTAGCAATTAACAAGTAGGACGTCATTAAACTAAAAAGCTTCTGTACAGCAAAAGAAATAATCAAAACAATGAAGAGAAAACCCACAGAATGGCAAAAAGTCTTCACTAGTGACATAGCTGACAGAGGTTTAGCAACCAGAATCTATAAAAAACTCAAAAAACAATGAATGGAGAAACCAAATGACACAATTAAAGGATGAGCTAAAGATCTAAACAGAGAGTTCTCAAAGGAAGAAATAAAGATGACTAAGAAACTTCTCAAAAAGTGTTCAATATCATTAGTAATTAGAGAAATACAAATTAAAACCACCCTAAGGTATCACCTTACCCAAATTAGACTGACTAGGATCAAAAGAACAAACGATACCAAATTCTGGCAAGGATGTGGAGAAAAGGGCATGCTCATTCACTGCTGGTGGGATTGCAAACACATACAACCTCTACAGAAAACAGTGTGGAGAAATCTCAAAAGCCAAAAATGAACCTACCATATCACCTGGTTATACCACTCCTTGGCATATACCCAAAGGGCATATACCCAAAGGACTCATTCTATTATAGAGACTTTTCTTTCTTTCTTTCTTTCTTTCTTTCTTTCTTTCTTTCTTTCTTTCTTTCTTTCTTTCTTTCTTCAGAAGAAGCATTTCATTACAACAGCATTGACATATTCAATAACAATTTCCAGGGCTAAGATGCATCTCCTTCGAAATTGGCTGTAAATTTTTAGGTTTACAGTTGAGTTAATACAGTTACACAATATTGTACTCAGTATAAACCCTATAAAACATAAAATTGAATGAGGTTTTAACCTTTATAAAAGATCTCCATTTCATTATTAAAATACACAGTTTTACATAGAAAAATTCTTTTTTGGGGGGGGTCTTTTAGCCCCAGCTGTCCTGGAACTCACTATGTAGACCAGGCTGGCCTTGAACTCACAGAGATCCACCTGCCTCTGTGTCCTGAGTGCTGGGATTAAAGGCGTATGCCACCACACCCAGCAGAAAAATTCATTTTTATGGCAATTAACACTAAGATGTTTGCAAATGCATTTCTAATCTCTATACATCTGATTATTACTAGTCACAGTGAGTTACTTTCTGAGATCCCTGGCACCTGAGCAAGGATATAAAGTCATCAGGTGGATTTCAATGGTAATGTTTTTCACATATACTAATTATTAAGGATCAAATTTTTATACTTTGAAGAATTATTTAAAATTTTTTTTTAATTTAAGAACTCCAGGTAGCACCCACCCATAGCCTCCCTCCTCCAACTAGAGCCCTTATATTCTGATATCCCTGCTACTGTCTGCTGTATTGTCAGCACCCCCAGCCATTCCCCACTACTTGCCCTTCTGGTGAATCTAGTCAGTCTGTCTACACATCTTTTGAGACGGAAAATTGAATGAGTTTTTACCCTTTAAAGAAGATCTCCATTTCATTTTAAAATATGCTGTTTCCTACATTTTTAATGCTACTAACACTTAGATGTTTGCACATGTGTCTTTAATCTCTGTGTATCTGATGATTACTAGTCACAGTTGATTTCACTTGGATCCTTAGTACCTGAGTATGGATGTAAAGTCATCAGGCAGATTTCACTGGTAATGTTTATCACCTCAGCTATTTAACATGAAATAAATTTTTATGCTTCCTCCTCAAATATGTCTTTTTAAAATATTTGTTGATTTTTTTGTGTATATCCTACAGAATATCCCACAGTCTTATTCATCTATATACCCACTTCCCAAATGGCACCCTCCCATAGCCTCCCCCTTCCCACACAATGGAGCCCATATACTCTGCCATCCCTGTTACTGTCCACTGTGTTGTTGACACCCCCAGTCATTCTCCAGTGCTTGTCTGTCTGCTGAATCTAGTCAGCCTATCTAGAGATCCTTGTTTTAGGAAGATCAACTGTTTCTCATCTAGCAGCAATCAGATGTCAATATTCCTTTAGATAAGATTGGGCTCTGCTGTTCCTTTTCCAAGTTCTATGCTGGATTACTGTCTGGGAGTCTTTTGGGCTACCCTGGCCAATAACTAAAAGGAAGGTATCTCCTCTCTGGCATTGTTTCTTGTTATGTAGCCTTTAGCTATACATATGGACTCTTAAAAAATTATATTGACCCCATTAATCTTTGGTTATACTTTCCTTTTGGGTG
>NW_008351624.1:550871-552562 GCF_000622305.1 Nannospalax galili | reverse complement strand
TTCAGGTACATCTGGTGGGGTCTCCATGGCCTCCTTGATCAAGAGGACAGGTGACTCACCACAGTTACAGGACATTTTGAGAGATGCTCATAGTCTCCTGGAACTTAGTCGACCTAGGAGGGCAAGGAGCAAAACTCTCCTTTATGTCCCCCTCACTAAATTAATATAGGCCTCAAAGTATGGCTGTAAAATATCCCAGAAGGTTAGTTCCAACAGTCTGGTACTTTTAATTACCATATACCATATAGATAGAGCTTGGGCAAAGACCAAACACTCTCAGATAACCCTTGCCTAGACATATATTACATTCTTTGAACTGGTTGTATGTATAATTTGTCAGTCGGCCTAATATGGTTCCCTCTGGTTTTCTAAAACTAGCTAGGCATTATCTCTCACATTGTCTAACCCTTTCACCATGGTTTTCCCATTTAAGGTGCCCCCATTTTTCCCATTTCTCCCTTAATAATACTCTTCTCCTATGGTCCTGCCTCTCTTGAGCTCCTTCTTTCCCTTTTTCCTCTAGGTTCCCTGTATAACCTTGCCACCCCCCTCCCCTTAAAATAACCCCATTATTATCCATCTCACCCTTGTTAACACCCGTTTTCTACTGTTCTTTCAGATTCTTTCTTTTCCTTTACTTCCCTGGTTCCTATTCACTATCCTCGTTACTGTAGTTATGTCTGAATACATATTCTCTTATAAGGATTTGGTGCTAGGATCCACATATGAGGGAGAACATATGCTGTTTTCCTTTTTTCTGAGTCTGTGTTATTTCACTTAGTATAACAGTTTCTAGTTCCATCCGCTTACCTGCAAATTTCATGTTTTCATCTTTCTTTACTGCTGAGTGAAACTCCATCGTGTAAATGAACCACATTTTAATTATCCACTCGTCAGTTGAGGGACACTTAGGTTGCTTCCATCTCTTAGCTATTGTGAAAAGAGCAGCAACAAACATGGATGTACAAGTGTCTCTGCAATAGGATGAGTTCTTTGGGTATACGCCAAGGAATGGTATAACTGGGTCAAATGGTAGATTCATTTGTAGTTTTTTAATAGTTCGCCACACTGCTTTCCTTAGGGGTTGAACAAGCTTGCAGTTCCATCAGCAGTGGATGAGTGTTCCCCTTTTCCCACATCCTCTCCAATATTTGGTATCATTTGTTCTCTTGGTCTTAGCCAGTCTGATTAGAGTAAGATGAAATCTTAAAGTGGTGTTAATTTGCATTTCCCTAATTACTGCTGATGTTGAACACCTTTTAAGAAGCTTCTTAGCCATCTTTATTTCTTCTTTTGAGAACTCTCTGTTCAGTTCCTTAGCCCATCATTTAATTGGGTTACTTCCTTTCTTGATACTTTGTTTTTTGAATTCGTTATATATTCTGGATGTTATACCTCTGTCAGATGTGTCACTGGTGCAGATTTTCTCCCATTCTGTGGGTTTTCTCTTTACTTCCTTAGTTTCTTCTTTTGATGTACAGAAGCTTTATAGTTTAATGAGGTCCCCCATTTGTTGATTCTTGACCTTTTTTCCTGGGCAGTTGATGTCTGATTTAGAAAATCCTTTCCTACACCTATATCTTGTAGGTTATTGCTCATGTTTTCTTCTAACAGTTTCAGACTTTCAGGCTTCACATTGAGGTCTTTGATCCATTTGGAGTTGACTTTTGTCCAAGGTGAAAGATAGATTC
>NW_008351624.1:549726-550625 GCF_000622305.1 Nannospalax galili | reverse complement strand
GTCATTTTCACAATATTAATTCTTCCAATCCATGAGCATGGGAGGTCCTTCCATCTTCTGATGTCTTCCTCAATCTCTTCCTTTAAGGATTTAAAATTTTCATTGTAGAGGTCTTCAATGTCTTTGGCCAGGTTTATTCCGAGATTTTTTTTTTACAGCTATTGTGATGGGGAGTGTTTCCATATACTCTTTCTCTGATTGCTTGTTATTGGTATATAGAAAGGCTACAGACCTTTGTAGATTAATTTTAACCTGCCACTTTAGTGAACATGTTAATAATTTCCAGTAGTTTTCTGATGGAATTTTTGGCATCTCTTGGATATAATGTATCATCTGCAAAAAGGGATAATTTGATCTCTTCCAATTATTACTCCTTCCATTTCTTTCTCTTGCCTTTTTGCTCTTGCAAGAGTTTCAAGCACTATGTTAAAGAGAAGTGGGGGTACTGGACAGCCTTGTCTGGTTCCTGATTTCAATGGCAATTCTTCCAGTTTTGCTCCATTTAGAATGATGTCCTCCATGGGTTTGTTATATATGGCTTTAATTATGTGGAGGTATGTTCCCTCCAGTCGAATAACCTCTTGGACTTTGAACACAAATTCATGTTGAATTTTGTCAAAGGCCTTCTCTGCATCTGTTGAGATGACCATGTGGTTCTTGTCTTTGAGCCCATTTATATGACTTATGATATTTATTGACTTATGTATACTGAACCATCCCTGCATCTCTAGGATAAAGCAACTTGAACATGGTGGATGATTTTTTTATGTGTGTCTGTATGCAGTTTGCAAGTATCTTGTTGAGAATTTTGCATCTATATTCATTAAGGACATGGGTCTATAGTTTTTTTGTTGTTGTTGTATCTTTACCTGGTTTTGGTATTAGAGTAACACTGGCTC
>NW_008351624.1:549391-549616 GCF_000622305.1 Nannospalax galili | reverse complement strand
AAACCTATACTCTGTTTCTATAATTTTGTTTCTATCAATAATTTAAGTAGTATTGGTTGGAGGTCTTCTTTATATGTCTGGTAGAATTCTGCTGTAAATACATCTGGTTTTATATTACTGTTTCAATTTTTTTATGTGTTATGGGTCTGTTTAAGCCGTTACTCTCTTCTTGGTTTAGTTTTAGTGGTTCCCATGCTTTTAGGTGCCCGTCCATTTCTTTTAGGG
>NW_008351624.1:544022-548938 GCF_000622305.1 Nannospalax galili | reverse complement strand
CATTTAGTTCCAGGAATACTTTTATTTATTTCTTAATTTCTCCTTTGACCCGTTCATCATTCAGGACTGTGTTGTTTAATTTCCATATGTTCATGTGGTTACTGGGGTTTCTTCCTGTGTTGATTTTAAGCTTTATTGCATTGTGATCTGATAGAATGAATGGAATTATTTCAATCTTTTTGTATTTGTTGAGGTTTGTTTTGTGTCCCAGTACATGGTCAGTTTTGGAGAAGGTTCCATGGGGTGCTGAATAGAAAGTATATTCTTTGGTGCTTGGGTGGAATATTCAGTAGAAGTTTGTTAGGTACATTTGATATATGGTATTGTTTAATTCAGATGTCTCTCTGTTAGTTCTCTGTCCTGTTGATCTTTCTAATGGCAACAATGGGGTATTGACATCCACTAATATTAATGAGCTGGGGATAATCTGGGTCTTAAAGTCCTGTAGTACTGATTTTATGACGTTAGGTGCACCAGAGTTTGGTGAATATATGTTCATGATTGCAATATCTTCTTGGCCAATTGTTCCTTTGATCAGAATGAAGTGACTCTCATCTCTTCTGATTAGTTTTAGTTTAAAGTCTATTTTATCAGATATTAGAATTGCATCACCTTCATTTTTCTTAGTACCATTTGCTTGGTATATTTTTTCCCATCCTTTTACCTTAAGGTAGTGCCTGTCCTTGAAAGTGAGATGAGTTTCTTGCAGACAACAAAAAGATGGGTTTTGTTTCTTAATCCATTCAACTAGTCTGTATCTTTTGACTGGGGAGTTCAGTCCATTGATATTTAAAGTTATTAATGAAATATGTGCATTCAGTCCTATCATTTTTGTTTCTGTTCACATTCTTGATAGAGCTGTGCATTTCAACAGTTATACCTTCATTGAATTTCTTTCTGTTACACTTTGTGTATAGTCACCTTTCTTCAACTCTTTGTATTACTTCAAGAACTCTCTGAAGGGCTAGTTTTGTGGACATGAATTCTTTCTGCCTATTTATGTAATGGAAGATTTTTCTTTCCCCTTCAGCTATGATAGGGTAAAGTAATCTGGGTTGGCAACTATGGTCATTTAGAACTGGGAATGCTTTGGTTCAGGCTGTTCTGGCTTTCATAGTTTGTACTGAAAAGTCAGCTGTAATCCTCATTGGTTTTCCTTTATATGTGATTTGTTGTTTTTTGGAGAGTCTTTTCTGGTCCTGTCTATTTGGTGTTCTATATGCTTCTTGTTTTTTTTTTGGGCTGTTTTTTTTTTTTTTTTTGTTATTTTTTTTTTTTTTTTTTTTTTTTCTTTTTTCTGTATTAAATACTCTGACAGAAACAACTTGGAGGGGTAAGGGCTCATTGTAGCTCACAGTTCAAGGCTCCAGTCCATCACTGCGGCAAGGCCAGAGCAGCAAACATGTGAGGCCACCAGGTCACATGCATCTGCAGTGAAGAAGCTGCGAACGGTGGCAAGTTTTCCTATGTCCATTAATGAACTGTAGATAGACCCCAGGCTTCTGTCATTTCTAATTGGCTTACTGAGTGTTTCACTTCCTTCTTCATTTCAGCCTGAGTATTCTTTAATATTTCTAACTCTTCTGAATTCATTCAGAAGTTTATCCCTATCTTCCTTCAGTTCTTTGATTTCTTTGTGTGTTCCTTGAATTCACTGAATTTTTTTAGTCATGTTTATAATTGTTCTTTTGAGTTCCATGTTCTGTGTTATCTCTAGGGAGTTCCTTTTGTACTCCTCTAGAGGACTATTGGTACTTGGTGGGGATATATTATGTTGGTTTATCATGTTATTATTTTTTCTCTGTGACTTTGATATGTGAATTGCTTCATAGTTTCTGATTCTTGTGTGAGACTCAAGCTTTCCTTTGTTGAGATTAGATCTGCTTCTTTTTGTAAACTTTATGTGCCTTTGTGATTTACTTGTTGGGCATGAAAAGCTGGTTGGTCTAGGCTTCAGGTTCTCTCTTTTGATTTTATATTGGAGTGGCCTAATTGCTTTTGTCTTCAGGAGTTCCCACAGAGGCCTAAGTGAGATGATGCTCAGATATCAGGCTTTCTCCTAGGGTATGGATCTCAGGCTTTCTCCTAAGGTCTGGGTCCCTCCAGGAAAGATGCTGCCTTCAAGAATTTGGGGCCTGGGCTGGCCTGGGAGAAGGGCCCCAGATAGATGATGGTCTCAGGAAGCTGGTGGCTGTGCCACCCAGGGAAGTAAAGGGAGGTGAGGGCGGGACCAGACCCAGAGGATTCCTGGGGGCTGCAGGGAAGAACTGGGTTAGTCTGGATGCAAAGGATCAGGAAGTAGTGGTGGTTCTGGGCCGAGAGGTTAGTCCTGGTGTCTGGGGTGCCAAGACAAGATATGGGTCTGTACCCAGGCTAGGAGGAGAGACTAGGCTGGGGAGCTGGGAGGGTGAAAGAGGCTGGGGGAGTCAAGGTGCAGTGGGCACATTGTATTTACCCAGGGAAGGTGCTGGTACCAGGACACTGGAGGCTGTGCAGCCCAGGGAGCAAAGGGAGATCTGTAGAGGCATTTTTACAACCATGTTTGTTGCTGCTGTTTTCATAATAGCTAAGAGATGGAAGCAACCAAAGTGCCTCTCACCTGATGAGTGGTTAACAAAAATGTGGTAAATTTATGCAATGGAGTTCTATTCAGCAGTAAGGAAAGATGAAATAATAAAATTTGCAGGTAAATGGATGGATCTAGAAGCTGTTAAGTGAAATCACACAGACTCAGAAAAACAAACAACATATGTTCCCCTCATATGTGGATCCTAGCTCCAAATCCTTTTAAATTCCATGTCCTTTTAATAAGATGATGCTGTACAGCAGTCTCCTCTGCATGAAATAACTAACATCATCACGACTTCAGCTGTACCTGATCACTAAAGGTCATCACAATTGAGTTTGTGGACGGTTGTGCTCATTCATTAAAGGAGGGCCAAGTAAGGTCATTGGGTCCTCACTGGAGTATACAGCCACTCTTCCCAGCCAACCATATGTAATTTGGCCCTAATCACACATGCTCTCCTGGATTTGGGGAGGGCTAAAGTATACAATCTGGAGAAGGCTAGGAAGAGAAGGCATGACCTAAGCTGGGTAAAGACTTTCCAGTGGGCATACCCTCAGGTCACACATATTCCTCAGCAACCCCTCAGTTATCTCAGTAAGTAATCTCAGTAAATTCATTGGTTCCCCAGTAAAACTATAATCAAACATTGGCATGACACTAGAGCCTTAAAAGGGAATAAGCAGTGCTTAGTATCTCCAGGAAAGGAATTCTCACAACAGAAGGAAAATTTATTTGTTAATGCTATTATGTCTCGTACTTACTAAAAAACTCATAATTATTTTTTTAAAAAAGAAAATGAGAATGTAAATTGTGTTGAAAGGATATGGGAATGGAGATATTTTTTCAAAATAGAAAAAATGAGAAAGCCTAAGCAAGTGATGAAGTCTGTGTAGGTTTGTTGATGATATATAAAGGATGAGACAAAAATAATATACACATAATCGTAAAATTTTCTAAGGTCATAGTTTGGTCAATTAGTTTAAGGAACAAAATATACATCTAGTCGAGGTTTATCTGAGAATATTTGTTTTTTTACCCAAGCTTTATCTACACAGCACATGGTAATTAAAAGTACCAGACTGGTGGAACTAACCTTATTGGATGTTTAACAGCCATACTTTGAGGCCTAATGTAGTAAGAGGGACTTATAATAGGACAGGTTTTTCCCTTTGCCCTCCAAAGTTGGCTAACTTTCAGGGGACGATGGGACATCTCTCTAAATGTCCAGTAACTGTGGTAAGTCACCTGTCCTCTTGTTCATGGAGGCCATGGAGACCCCACAAGATGGACTTGAACTAGTGTCCATTCTACAAAGAGGAGGGTCAACTCAGAGGAAACATCTCATCTATGCTTCCAAGTGAACCCAGACATGGTTGAGCAGGATCTTTGACTTATCTTCACATAGATGGAACTTGTTAAAAAAGAGTCAGGGGATCCCCCCAATCCCATGTAACCCCTGAGGAACAGTTCCTCAAACGACCTTAAGTGTAAAAATAAATTGATTTATTTGGGCCAATTGTATGGTCTTAAACATCCAAAAGGAAAGTATAACCAAAGAATAAAGTCATCAGTATATTTCTTTAAGAGTTCAAGGGATTACACTTCCCAGGCATTAGGCTTAAGTCCATATAAAATGATATTTAGATAATTATTTATCATTGATGATTTTGTTCCTAATCAGAACGTGCTGCTCAGATGTAAGACTTCAAATCTTGGTCTCCAATACTGTAGCACCCACCTGTAGCTAGGGAGAAAACCCCCTACTGTTCTAAAATGATGGCTAAATTTATTTTCTCCCTGTATCTAGAAGCCTTTGAGAGGGAACTGACACTGATTCTAACCACTCCAACAGCTATCTAAATACCTGAAAGAAAATCCTGAATCCATCATTCTCAAGTCCAACCTTGGCAGACAAAAGAAAAATGAGAAGAACCCAATGGAGGGATGCTTTTGGAAGCCCTTGTCAAGAATTTACAATGATTCTCATATAAACATTTGAAAATTGCCCTGTTGGCTGACTTTTTTCTAGTTCCCTGTCTAGAACTTGTAATGCTAATTACTCTTGCCTTTACTTCTCCTTCACAGCTTCTATTCACCAGTCAAGGACTTTCTTTTCCCCCTACAGATAAGAGTTGTGCAATTTGGGAGTCTCCTAGATAGACCCACTGAAGGGGTACTCCAATTGACTTACCCTAAAAAAAACAAAAACAAAAACAAAAACAAAAACCCCCAAAGTAGCCAGTTTCTTGGCTAAAACCATGTCCTTGGGCCTCTTAGCAGCATACTCCTTTCCAAAGGCCAAAAATGTCGAAAGGATTTGGGAGCTTTTATATAATCGATTTTAGGG
>NW_008351624.1:541137-543952 GCF_000622305.1 Nannospalax galili | reverse complement strand
GATTTTAGGGTTACCTCTTCAGAGGGGGGAATGGTAGCCAAAAACCCCATGCAAAAAAAAAATAAATAAAAGAAGGAAAAAGAGTACATGAAGTTATCAGAAAAAAGTGATGGGGAGATATGGGAAGAGTTGGAGAGGAGGGAGTGGGCGTGGATTTGATCAAAACACCTTATGTGCATGTATAAAATTCTCAGTAAATTATTGTTTAAAAATCTGGTGAAGTTAAGAAAATGTGGCGTATCAGTGATGCCTTCAGCTTTAGGTCTGTGACCTGACTACTGCTTGCCCTCCTGGGTAATGAGAATGAGCTCAGGCTAGTCTAGGCCAGTGAGAACCTGCAGATCCACCTCTGACCCTGAACTAAGCATGCAGGATGATGGAGGCCTGAGTGCACTCAGTTCCTTCATTTGGAGGAACAAATCCAGATAAACTGTAAAGTCCCCTTCTCAGATTTTAGCTAAATCACTCAGCATCTGCTGTTTAAATTTTGCCATAAATGCAAGGACTATCCAAGAATAAAAATGTTCATAAAATTTCGGAATGTACAAATATGAACATACTTAGAACTTATAGGTACAAATAATTCCAAAAATCTGGTATCTGTGGAGATATTTTTCTTTTCTCAAAGGCTTAGTGCAATTCTTTCATGTTCTGTTAGCTAACTTATTGTTACTAAATTAGAAATAATTTAAAAGAAGAGGCCAGAGGCAAGACACAGTTTTTCAGAGCATGCCGTAGAGTCCTTTTGTCTCCAAAGAAGCTCCGACTTCTACGTTCTACCACCTACCAATAAGGTGTCGTCCTATTATGAATCCAACAAGAGACAAATTCATTGAGGTCAGAGCCATTATGATCTAATTACACCTCAATGATTTCATCCACCAGCCTGAGACCAATTATTTAACATATATGGCCTTTGGGGGACATTTCATACACAAAGCACACAGTCCCTCTACATGGATCAGACTGCTCAGACTCATTTTGGCTCATATACAATAAATTCCTCAGTATGACTACCTTGGAATGTTGGGGATGTACAGAAATGGTGACTGATATTTATTCGGAATATAACTTTGCTAAATAAGAAATAGAATGTGAACTGTTAAATCAGTAAATGCAGTCTTTAAACAGACAAAAATATTTTCAAAATATTACGTATTTGGAGAACAATGAAAAAATTCAGACTCATGATCCTAAACTTTAGAGGTAGATATGGTTTATAATTCAGGAACTTGAGTCATTTTAGAAAAATGTTAGTCCAATATTATATAACCTCATAACTGAGGTCTTGACCAGAAAGCACTGTTTAAGTAAGCATAGCTCTTCAGTGAAATGCATAGTCACATTATGGGCTTAAAGCGTGCCTATAAGCTGGGCATGGTGGCACATACCTTTAATCCCAGCACCCAGGAGGTCGAGACAGGCAGATCTCTGTGAGATCAAGGCCAACCTGGTCTCCATAGCAAGCTCTAGGCCAGCTGGGGCTACAAGGAAACCTTGTCTCAAAAAGACAAACAAACGGGGCTGGAGAGATGGCTTAGGAGTTAAGAGCACTGTCTGTTCTTGCAGAATACCCAGGTTCCATTCCCATACCCACATGATGGCTAACAACCATCTCTAACTCCACTTCCAGGAGATCCAACACCCCCTTCTGACCTCCAGAGCATTGCACAACACAGGTGCACTTACATACATGCAGGGAATGAACAAAAAATAAAAAATAAAAAAAATATTTTTAAAAGATAAACAAGCATACAAAATGCCTGTATGTGGGGCTGGAGAGGCTCAGTAGTTAATAGCATTGCTGCTCTTGCAGAATACCCAGGTTTGGTTTTCAACACCCACATGACAGCTCACAACCAACTCCAAATCCAGGGGAACAAACTCCCTCTTCTGGCCTCCTCAGGCTCCTGCACAAACATTGTGCATAATATAAACTCAGGCTTACACACGTACACATAAATAAAAAATAAATTGAAAAAGAAATGCTATGTGGACTCTTGGTGACACAGTGGGTTTTGTTACCAAATTAGTTTTGAGATGAACTTAGAGAAAACATACAAAACATCTTTGGATTTATGAATGATGGATCAAGGATTGCACACTTATATTAGCAGTTACTGAATAATTGCACCATGTGAGCTCTCAGGTTGTGATATTTTCACTAAACTTTGTAAATAACCAGTAAGAAAGCAGTTCCTATATGCCATTTACAAAGCAGGAAATAGGCTCAGGAATATTCAGGGAATTTCTAAAGGCTACACATTGAGAAGTACTGGACTGGAGCTAGAGTTTGAACCCAGTTCCTTCTGGCACCTCAGGCAAAAAATATTCTTTCCCTACTGTTTGATAAAGACCTTTGGTTAGTGTAATTACACCTTACTGGTGCATTCATGGTGTGTGTGTGTGTGTGTGTGTGTGTGTGTACACAAACAAAAAATCTTAAGGAAGGTCTCTCCACTTTCCAGTCTCTCTGAGGAAGTTCCTCCAATAGTACTTACAAACTAGTCACACCCAGATAGGACTGTACCCCAGTCCTAAATAATTATGCTCAGATATTCAACCCACCATTGAGCAGCTCCTGATGGAGCTCAGCTTTCTCCGTAACTATTCTCTTCATTCCAACCTTCCCTATTTGTTACCACCTGAACTACACCTGTACCAGAAACCTTCCTTCTTCAGCCCCTTTTCTTCCCTATCAGTGACCAAAATTTGTGGCTATGGGTCTGGAAAGCATCCTGGGAGGCTGAGGGTTTTCAAGGTATAGCAATTCAATTTTACCAAGAAGAAAATTCAGATCCTTTCTCCAAATCTT